>NC_060145.1:206380841-206683872 GCF_021461385.2 Schistocerca piceifrons | reverse complement strand
ATGACACAGTGGAAATGGTCACTTGAGTGTGTGTTGGGGAGAACAGACCACTTGAGACGACGAGAAAGCTGAACAATACATATCGAAAGGTCCACATGGCAAAAAGAGTGTGTGGATTTGGAAAGAAATGTGGTGTTCCAATGTTTAAACAGATTAAATTGAGCTGGCTGAAGATATCTACAAGGAGAGAGCTTCTTGGACAGGGGTGTGGAGAGCCCCAAAGGGAATGGTGGGCATTGAAGCTGTCAAGCAGCAAAACGAGAGGAGGAAGTTGAGCAATAAGTTCCAAAATTGCAAGGGTCCCAAGTTCAAGTCTCGGTCCGGCATACAGTTTTCCTGCCAGAAAGTTTCAAGTTGAAAAAATGTCTGCCCTGGTAACACCAGAAGACAAGGGTGAGCAAATGTTGCAAAGCGAGAAGGTGAAACCAGGAAGGGAAAGATGGACAGCAACAGCTTGAAACTGTGTTTGTAAGGAAATGGTGGACTACACATGTCTTCTTAAATGAACAACATGAGTCCCCGATGAGCCAGAGTATTAGCCTCATGGAGAAGGTCAAATTAGACTGAAATGAAATGTGGGAGGTGAAAGTGATCATGAGGGTGTAATTTTGTTTCCTGCAGGCAGGAGCTGTAATTCAGTCTTACTGGATCTGATGCAGTGAATGTTGCACTGAGGAATAACTGTATTCAATGATAAGCAGGAGATGGGTCAAGTTAGGGGGCAGTCACTGCGGTGGCTGCCAAGTGGTTTGTTGGTATGGTTTTTGCTCGCAGCAGGTGAAGATGAGGGTGTGACCATGGAGCTAGATGATTTCACAACCGTGGTACTAAACTGAAAGTCACAAGTCTGCATAGCCACCTGGATCTCCTGTATGGCTCTCACTGAGGTAGACTGGACAGGAAGACAGAGACAGGAAGCAGCATGATCACCCACAAAGTTGATACAGTGAGGGGAAGGACAGAACCAATGGCATTTTAGAAATATAATATGTACCTCTATCACTGTTATAAGTCTTCACATATTTGAAATGTCTGATAAGCAATAATTTCTCGACTGTTAAAAGTGTCAAGCTCTGCTACAGTGTCTACTTTAGGACCACAAAATACAGCCACAGTAATCCAACCATTACCGTGTCCATTAGCGCCTGCATTTGTAAGTGTTAAAATCAATATGCATCCGCAAAAGACTGAAGGGCCATGCAAAATCACTTGGGCACCTACTCCATTCTTCATACTAATAGCAATATTATCAATAGCTTTATATACTGTAAGGCATGAATGCCTTTTCCTCTTATAATAACGTTACGGCAAGCTATGGGAATTGTTTACTAGTTTTTTTCCCAATTGATTCAACCCATCCAGGATTACAGTATGGTTTCCATTCATCAATAATTCAAGGTGTTCTTGAGCATGTAGAAGGATGACATCTTATCACATTTTTTGTAAACACTCAAGAATATGATACACAACTGCATTTTGAAATCCAGTATGGCAAATGATCTTGTTGTTGCTATCCTGCATTAAAATCATACGAATGCACTGATCTCATAAATGTATCTTGCTCAACAGTCAACATTCTACAACAATAATATTCAGGCTAAACTAGTAATATTCAGAATAGCACAGGCCCATTGTTACTTGCCAGTGATTTTTCTCCCTTAATAAATTTGGCCTAATTGGCTATATTACTACTACTGTAGGGCCTACACAAATGTTTCAGTCATGAATACATAATTTCATTGTCTCTCAGAAGGTCGGTCTGTATTTCTTTTGCTAACTGAATTGCAGTGTACACACTGTACAACATGTTCTTCCATTTTTTGGCAGTTTCTTTGTTCTATTACACTTCTGAATACTATGACTCACCTGAAACTATCTTCGTAAAACTAGGTTTTAATCTTTCATACTTATGCTGTTTAGAGATTTATTATCTACACTGGGGAACGAGGTACCAAAGCACAAACCTTGCAGTTTATGATGCACATATGAAACAGAAAAACAAACCTTGTGATAAGCACAAAAATCCTGCAAGTTACAATTCAACCGATCAGCTGCATTGTATCCAATATGCTGAGCATTATAGGCCCTACCAGCTACACATCAGGCCCTCCAGCCACATGACATTTGTTATATAATTTTGAATAGTCAACTGTTTGTTTGACAAATGTACATTACAAATGCTGGGACATACCACGTTTCATTTGGCTAAGACTTACTGCTTCCAACTTTCGCAAAGAAACCCAATGCCATTCGCAAGTCAGAATGCCATTTAAATTCCGAAGCTACAAATTGCCACATATAAATCAGTATTACTAGTCTTTCTAGCAAGTTTTACAGTAGCTTTCGAGGATTTACAGCCAATTGCTCCAAGTGCACATCAACTACCTACTCCCAATCAACATACTATGCCGCACATTCTGGCGGTTACTATACATGAATGAGTCTGGCTGTCCATGGAGGTAAATTTAAGTTTCTTAACATAGGAAGAGTTTTCGGTCTATCACCATCATATATCTCACCATGAACAATGTGGAAAGAATGTTATTCTTTTACTCAACTACATGATATGGTTGGATTATGGCTTACATGCTACGAAAAAAAACCACTTTTTTGTGCGATTTCTTGTAATAAAATATTAAGAAGTGCAACACCAGAGGAAAAAGGTTACCAGTAACAGCACTAATTGAGCAGACTCTTTCCTACACGATATAGGTCTACATTATGTCTGAAACTGTCACCTACAGAATGACTAAAATGTACCACCAACGAGGTCGCTCCATAAGATTAGTAGCCTACTTACTTAAACCACTACGCGCAGAAAAAGCGCAAATGTGTCACCGTCCTAAACATACAAAGAAAAAGGGTTCTACTTAAATCCTCATTCCGTAAAACGGCTTTAATCTGACTTTTACAGTTCACAACTGTCATCCTGTTTCAGCTGTTTGAAAAATCATTTGTTTACAGTCAGACCAAATACACTCGACTGCAATCCACTGCCGACAATGCTGAATATCTTCCTGAAGACTGCTAACAGCGTTCCTCCCATAGTCAAGACACTTGGTAAACACCCACTTATAAATACAAAAATTGATTGGACGTTGTCTCTATTACCAGTTGCTGCTTTAAAGGAAGTTCCAGTAAAAGACGATCAAACGCTCTTTTTTCTGTTGCCAAACACTGTCAAGCACTCACTTACCTACACTTCAACACGAACCACAGCACACATGCGGCAATATACACTCTTCAGTCTTCACAGTTCACACTGTTCACAGTTTACACGGATCTCAGCACCTTACTTTTCCAGTGTTTCTGGGTACATCCAAAGATTCTGATTTCGACACGCGCACGAATACAAAGTACAAACGTTTCCCGGGAGACTGGATATGCGGTGGTAACTGGCCTCTGCAGGCGGCCGTGGGTTTGGCCAAGCGTAGACATAAGCTTCGTTTGAGCAGTTGCCAGAGTGCATCGGGAAACAAGCGTTACTGCGCATGCCCAATTAATACAAACAGTCCTACAAGGCTAACAAACATTTCAGGAAGTCTTATAGACAATATATTTTCAAATATAGAAAGCCCAGATACAAGAAGTTTTGAATATTGACCTAGGAATATCTGATCATAACGCACTTATTATTAAAGTGCTCACAGTTCCAATACATATAAAACAGTACATCATATGTATAAGAGAATTTTCTCTCCCAAAAACTGAAACCAATTTGGTATAACACAGACTAACCAACCTTGGGCAGGAGTATTGTCACAAACTGATACAGATGCTGCATGTTTTCTCCTCTCTTTTTATGACAAATTTTGAAATGTATTTCATTTAGACATAGACACACAAATGCTTGGATCACATCTGGCATTAAAAACTCTTCCAAGACTATGAAAAGACTAAACTCTGAAATGAAAACCAATACTGACCCTAATTTCAAAAAACATGTTAGTAACTACAAAAAGGTATATAGAACGGTAACTAATCTAGCAAAAGTATTAAGTAACGATAGACTAATAAGGAAGTCAGACAATAAATCAAATACCACATGGGAAATTGTTAAAAGAGAAATAGGAGAAAGCTCTAAAGACCAGAATATTGTACTTAAATCTAGTGATAACATTGAAATAAAGAAGGAAGTCTTGCAAAATTACATTAACAACTACTTTCTAATTGTACCTGATAAATTAAGCAAGAGCTTTGCCAAAGAAGAGAAAACAACAGTTCCAAAAGTAGTCAATAGCATGATAATAAGATCCACTAATAAATATGAAATACTGAATGTAATTAACAGTATGAAACCCAAAATGTCTGCAGGACTGGACGAAGTGCCAGTGACAACAATAAAGAAAGTCACCACACAAAACTTGGAACCACTGGTACATATTGCCAATTTATCATTCAGTGAAGGTGTGTTCCCCCAAAGGCTGAAATAGGGATATAAATAAGGTAGAAAGCTGTAGACCTATATCCCTCCTTCCATCTTTATCAAAAATTTTTGAAAAACTAATGAAAATTAGACTCATAAGCTACCTTGACACCTCCAATCTTCTAAATTGCAATCAACATGTATTTCGTACAGGTTACAGCACAGAAACAGCTATACAGGCCTATACGGAAGATATTATTGGAAATTTAGACAATAAAAAATGTGTGGTAGGAATTAACCAAGATCTTTCAAAGGCCATCGATACAGTAGATCATCAAATTCTCCTTGACAAATTGGAGGCAACAGGCATCAGAGGAATTGGGAGGAAATGGTTTGAATCCTATCTCCAAGATAGAACTCAGGCTGTGGAACTCACCTCATCCCAGAATAAGAAAAAAATAAAGTCGGTTTTTGATGCTAAGAAAGTGGCAGTAGGTGTCCCTCAGGGTAGTGTTCTCGGCCCTCTATTATTCCTAATCTATACAAATGACATTGAAAGGCCTAACAGATCATCAAAAATTACCTTATTTGCAGATGATACAAGTATAATTGTAAGTGATGACAGCAAATCCTTATTCACTAGAGCTTTAAAGGTGCTGAAGAGTGTTCAACAGTGGTTTTACGCTAATAAGTTAACATTCAATTAAAATAAAACAAATTACATACAGTATTGTAAAGTAAATTCGAAGGATGATCACCATTTATCATTGAGTAACCATGAAATAGAGAAAGTTTGGTCTACAAAATTTTTTGTGCATTTACATTGATCAGCACTTGAGTTGGAAAGACCATGTCACACACATATCCAAAAAAACTCAATTCAGCACGTTTTGCACTGAGAATAATTTCTAGAGTTTGCAGTGCAGAGTGTACAAGATTAGTGTATATGGCTTATTTCGATTCTATTATATCCTATGGAATAAAATTCTGGGTTGCAACTAAATGTCGCTTGAGAGAGGTTTTTCAATTACAGAAAAGGGCCATTAGAATTATTACACACAGCTCGCCACAAACACACTGCAAGCCCTTGTTCATGCAGCTAAACATACTTACAGTACCATCTTTGTACATATTAAAAATCATACTGCATACAAGAACACACTTGAGTAGTTTACGAGTAAATTCAGATCTTCATGACTACAATCTGTAAGAATCTGCATGTAGAAAGAACAAGAAAAACACAAACTCAAAAACATGTGAGCCACTATGGAATACACCTTTATAATGCTCTGCCACTCTGCATCAGGGGAACAGAAGATGAAGGAAAATTTAAGTCATAATTAAAAAAGTTTATGATACATAAATGTTTTTTACAGCATGAATATTTTCAGTCCTTAAATCACTAACTGATAGTTGTATTGTCAATATCATGTTGTTCTAAATGTCAGTTCTATGTCTCTTTTATACACTTTTAACTCTAAAATCATGTGTAATATGTGTTTTCGAACATGTACTAAATATATATAAATCCATCACATACGGTACATGTTAAAAAATATGTAAAAGAACAACACATTAATGCAATAATTTTATATTCAACATATTATACAATGTTAATTTTATGTGTTTTAATTCAATGTTTTAATTTTCAACCTAATGTTAATTTTGTATGTTTGATAGAAATTTGTAATATTCTGTTGTGCATATTTTGGACAGTATTATAACAATTCTTATATCGCGTAAATGATTAAAAGGATGATAATAAATGAAATGAAATGAAAAAAAATGAAAACAAATCTGTGTTCTGTGCTCTTCTGTTTTTCGTCGTATTTGTGTTTAGAATTTCTTGCATACTGTGACCATGAGCAGCACTGTAACATCTAGTTCAGAGGGGACATACAGAGTTATGCACATATGGCAAATATTTCGTCATATACAAGGTGCAGACGTCAATAACGATAATACTTGAACTCACCAACATATCACTAGACAAAGAACCCCTGACAAAGCCAAAGAGTATTCGTATTGGACTGAAGAAATGGAGATTGAGGGAAGATACAATTAACTGTACAACATAGTAAAGGCTAAAAATTGGGATCAAACCAGACCAGGAAGTGCTATTATGTAAATTCTCAATAAAGACGAAAGTGTATTGTACAAAGTTTACGAGGACATTCTACAGAGATGGGAAGACTATTTAAAAGAGCGATATGACATAGAGAAAAACCAACAACTCTGGAAATTGAATCCATGAACAGTCTAAATGATGATGAGAAAGAAACAATACTCATAATCGAAGAAGTAAAAAGTGAAATAACCAATGAAACATGGGAAACCAGTATGTATAGACGCAATACCACGAGAAATACTGAAATGTCTAAACCAAGATGATTTATGAGAAATATTAAGGTTATGTAACAAAATATATGACATTGTAGAATGGTCAGAGAACGTTCTGATTACAAAAATGACTCCAATACCAAAAAAACAAGGAACCAAGAAATGCAGTGAGCACAGGACGATTGGCCAGGAAAAAAATGTTCACCTGGGAAGCTGACATGGATTTTGATGCAATTATGGCATATGATACCTGGGGGATAGTAGCTGTACTGATAATGAGTTCAACATTGTCCACCAACAAATAGCATAATGGCATAGATACCAGAGCGCCATCTGCATCTATATTTTAACAGAGAATTCTCATAGCCAGAAGGCTTAGTGTGGTGCAAATGTGTGAAGCATTTCACGGAACCATGTCACGGAGACACACTCATGTTTCCTACACACCACTGAGTGAGTTCGAAACGGTGGCACACAAGTTGGACACGCTGCATCAGATGTGCAACGATAGGGGTATCAGTGGTCACATGAACATTTCACACATGAAGATGAGGGTGTGGGTGTCCACACAGCACAGTTGCTCGCCAGGATCGTTGTAGTGTAAGGGCAGCAGTGGTGGATCATACAGCTACCACAGCACAGATAAGACAGCTTTTAAGGCCAGACATGTCAACACACTGTTGTTTATTAGTTATTAGCAGTGGGACACTGGGCACGAGCACCTCTCTAGCATGTCTTCCACTCTCGCCACAGCATCGACGTGCATGGCTCGACTGGTGTGTCTGGCACAGTTGTTAGATCGGTTACTGCAACTACAATGGCAGGTTATCAAGATTTAAATGAGTTTGAATGTGATGCTGTATAGTCAGCACACGAGCGATGGGACACAGTATCTCTGAGTTAGTGATGAAATGAGGGTTTTCCCGTACAACCATTTCACGAGTGTACTGTGAATATCAGGAATCCAGTAAAACATCCATTTTCCAACATCACTGTGGCTGGAAAAAATCCTGCAAGGATGGGACCAACGATGACTGAAGAGAATCGTTCAACGTGACATAAGTGGAACCTTTCTGCAAATTCCTGCAGATTTCAATGCTGGGCTATCAGCAAGTGTCAGTGTGCAAACCATTCAACGAAACATCATCGATATCGGCTTTTGGACCTGAATGCCAACTCCTGTACCCTTTCAAATTGTATTGAGTAGATGGACGTGAATGAGTATGGAGACAACCCCATGAATCTATGGACCCTGCATGTCAGCAGGGGACTGTTCAAGCTGGTGGAGGCTTTGTAATGTGTGAGGTGTGTGCAGTTGGAGTGATATGGGACCAATGATACATCTACATACGACTCTGGTAGATGACATGTACGAAAGCATTGATCATCTATATCCATACATTTCCACTGTGCATTATGATCGTTTTGGGCAGCAGGACAATGCAACACATCCAGACTTGCTACAGTGTGTCTCCAGGAACACTCTTCTGAGTCTAAACACCTCCACTGGCCACCAAACTCTCCAGACATGAGCATTATTGTGCATATCAGGAGTGCCTTGCAACATGCTGTTCAGAAGAGATCTCTACCCCTTATATTCTTAAGGATTTATGGACAGCCATGCAGGATTCATACCGTCAATTCCCTCTAGCACCACTTCATACATTAGTCAAGTACATGCGTGTTGTGGTGGGTCACTTCTGCATGCTTGCAGGAGCCCTACACGACATTAGGCAGGTGTACCCGTTTCTTTGGCCCTTCAGTATATATATATATATATATATATATATATATATATATATATATATATATATATATATATATAGTCTATAAATTCATAAAAAAGGTTGTACATTAAAAACATGCTTAGTGTGCTCAACATAATCACTTACCACTACATATTGCATCGAAAATAATGTGCATTTCGATCACACTAGAATCATTTTTTTAATATTTAGAGAAGTTTTATCATTCCTAAATAAAATCTGTCTAGAATAAAAGAAATTTTTAGTTGAAAATAATGGGCATTTTGGGTGCACTGGAATTAATTTTTAAGAAATTCATTTTCATGTATCAAGTAAAGTGAAGAATGGCCATCCCACATGAGATTAGTGTGAAAAAATCAGAGCAAAAATTTAAGGAATTCACGTAGTGAATTCGAGATGATAAAATTGACTACATTCTTTTTAGTTTCTTCATTCCACTGTATCTCAGTCTTATATTTCCTCCTCCAAAAAAATTGAAAATTCCAATTGCTAAATAATTTCAAATATCTGGCTGGCAAAATAAATTTAAATTCATTATCCTGTTCTAAACATGTTTCATCTACATACCTAGTATTCACATATTGACAACCAGTAAATTATTTTAAAAAATTACTTGTGTTTCACTAATCTTTTTAAACAGAGTACTATTGTTATGTAGAATAAAAATTCATTAATAAAATTTAAAATCTGTATGATACTGTATCATAATTTTTTAGAACTATTACTGTATCATATTGAATGGAGAGTTCTTTCTTAACTTTCTTGTTGTTTAAATTTTTATTATTTACATATCTAGTTACTTGATTGTATTCGAATTGGATCTTTTCTTTCTCTTCATCATCAATTAATTTTATTACGCATTCACGTGTTAGATTTTTAATATTCTCATAATTTAAAGTGGATCCCTTTATTTTCATCTCTGTATTTTTATCATAATGCTAACTTTTAGGTCCAGTCGAAACGAAGTTTATAATACAGATATTTCCTAATTTATCGGTACATTAACATAGCATACACACTTTTTTCACAGTATTTTTACCACTATCAATACACACTAAACTGTTGTATCAAAACAGATAATTATTTTTCCTAGTTTATCTAACGTATCATATAATCTGAGTCTTCCATTTGATGTGGTGAATGCTGCTATAAAAATATTTTTAGCTGTGTTATTTTCCACACAACAATCTTTGAAATTGAACTTCATCTGTACCTTATTGTCATTGTCTAAACCATCATCCAGTAGTATCGCTTAAAATGTTTGTAAATCTGTAACAAATTCAGTTTTACCCAAACTTTGTCCTTGACCGCATTTTCCCCATAATGAATTTAAACAAATATTAGCAAAAGGAGCTCTTTATCTGTATTTTCTTCTGCCTTAACAGGATGTAAGCCAATATCTATCTTTTCTTTTACATCTTATATACAAGTCTTATTAGTTTTTAAATTAAATTTCTAATTTATTTTCATGAAGTCTTCATGAAATTTGTGAACAACATGTTGCTATATTGATATCTAAAATTTTATATACTTTTTCAATAGTTTTAATCACTTCATAAGTTGTTCAAGATATATCACATTTATTTGTTCTTTCTTCTACACATTTACACATAAAAGAAATAAAAGTTTTTCATTTTTACCACTCTTCAGTCATACATGTAAAACAAGATGGTAGAATCCTGTAGGTACCACTACTTAACATTTTATAAACCCACACCACTTTTTAGAATAAAATCTTGGCTTATATGTTCCTATTGGATTACCTGCAGGATCATAATCATAAAATAATGCGGTTGGATAGAGGCTATACACATCAATATATCCTATTTTTGTGTTAACTATATCTGCTGCAGCTCTCAATTTCATTGCATTTGTAAAACCTCTTTTATAACCTCGCCAAAAATAGCCACAGTTTTAATAAATGGTATTGGTTTCTTTATCAAAACCATCTACTTTAGTTCCTGCAATATTTAATTCATCTGCTTTAAGAGGTGCTGAATAATATTATTGTTTAAACTAGTTAACAAAGCTGTAGATTCTTTACTATAACTTCCCTTTTATCCGATACACCAATTTTTCTATTCCATAAATATTTAGTCTGTTTATAGCCAAACAAACTGTAGCAATTGTTAAATAACAGCATTCTTCTAAATTACCTACTTCCAGAAATTGTTTTCTTATTTCTAAACAACCTCTTCTTAATATACCCTCATCAGAATTACAGTATTCGCTAATTTCTTTCTTCATATTGAACACATAAGTTTCTTCAACTTTTTGACTATGCCATTTGAGAAATATTCCCCTATCTTTCGGTTTCATAGCATCACGACAATAATATTTGATATCAGGAATTAACCTACAAATTTTTATTTTCTTTTGTACTGAATAAATGCAGGAAATTTCATTCCTTCAGCTCTTTCAAATAAAACTTTTTGGACTATTATTCAGATGAACTTCTTATTTTTGATATATTCTCCAGTTCTTTTCTTTTTTTAATAATTCTTGTACGTTCAAATGTTCTTCACTCGAAATTGACTGCAAATGACTTTTGTAATAATACATAGAAACATTTTTTCCACACATACACAAGGTATTTGTATACTATTGTATACTCTTATACAAAGTTCATTTATCATTGTCAACACATTGTTCTATAGCCATCTTTTGTATACCTTTGTGAAGTAAAATTATCAGTTGACTTGTTTTACAATATTTACACAGGTTAGATTGGTCGCAATGCAAAGACTGCTTTAACTGTTGACTGTTGGCTCCCATTAATATGTAAAAATTTTTGTTAGGTAAAGGAAAATTTTCTATTATTGAGATGTATGTTTTAATATAAACTAATGCTGATGGTTTATTGCAATCAATACCAAATAAAGATATATCAGGTGTACCAGCTCTATTTTTTCGTAAATTCATTTATTCACAGAATGTATCGTCTATTAAAAAATAAGACGACTCCTTAACGTACCTAAATGCAGAATTTATTCCAATAGGCGACCCTGCAAATGCTCTAGTTGTAACACCTCATCTTTTATATTTAAAATCGCAGTCATCTATCGACATATAGAAATGTTCATCAGAAAAAGAAATGTTTTTCATTTATGTATGTTTACTACTCCATTTAATTTTAAATCTTAACGTAATCCTGTATTGGCTTAGGATATCCTGGCATTAATTGTAAAGTATACAGATTAATCATATATGTCACACTGTCAACAAATAAAACAATTACACTTCCTGGCCTTTGATATGCTCCATCTATTTTTGTAAAACTTGTGGTAGAACGTTAAGCAACTAGTTAAGCAACTAGTGATTTCATATCACTCGCTATCGACACCCACTTCTGATTAAAAATATATAAAATTCCTTTCACAAATATAAGTGACTGAAATTCTTAATTTGACATAAAGATTCTGTTAGTTAAGATGAAAAAACTGGCATTTTTTGTATAGATGGCTGTGTCGATGTCGAAACTGTTTTACCACACAAGCTTCGAATAGCATCAATGTCATCTTGAGATAATTCTAAACCTTATGCATGACCAATTTCATAAACCAAAACTTCACATTGATTTGTTTTATCTTCTTGTATTCCTGTCAATCTGCAAGTACCATGACTCTTCGTAATCAATATGTATTTACATTATTCGTGTTTGTTAAAAATGCATGACATAACCCATTGCCTTTCCTATCTAGATTCTTTGGACAAATTGTTCAAATGGCTCTGAGCACTATGCAACTAACTGCTGAGGTCATCAGTCGCCTAGAACTTACAACTAATTAAACCTAACTAACCAAAGCACATCACACACATCCATGCCCGAGGCAGGATTCGAACCTGCGACCGTAGCGATCGCTCGGCTCCAGACTGTAGCGCCCAGAAACACACGGCCACTCCGGCCGGCTTCTTTGGACAACAGTGATCAAATACTTCATAGCTCTGTAAATATATTTTACTTTAATTAAAACATCAGTATTATTGTTATCTTGATGAAACTGAATCTCAATGTACTTTTGCCATAAATGAAATCCAGCCTTGGTTATTTGTAGTAGCTTTTTAGTTGTGCATTTACAATACCATTTCTTATTTTTCTTATTCCATTTATACATGTTATTTCTATAGTCAGCATTTATACCTATTGCACTGCATCGAGATTTATTCATAAAATTTAAAGTTACTTCACTTAACTCATCATTTATTTCAAGACTGTATGTGTCCAGAAAATCTATGAAACCATGATCATTCAAATATTTTATTGCTTCACTCCTATAGATTCCAACTATTATTTTCGGAAACAGCAAAGGAAGAGAGTCCTTTATTTGTATAGACTTAAAATTTAATATTAAAAATCTAATAAATATTACTTTTATAAAGGTGTCAGTCATTGTCCTTGTCAACAAGAAGCTACTATTTATGATTATTGATGAAAAGAATAATCCATAGTTTTGTGCAATTCAAGTAGCTGAACTTTTATGATACATTCGTCCTTGGAATGCAATTGAAGACCGTGTTAAAGAAACTGTATACAAAAAACAACAAAAGTTATCAACAAACCTGATCTATATTCTTTAATTACGAGATCCAAATTGACTTTGGCAGAAAAGTTCCAAGATTGGTTTTATGAAGAAGTTTTACCATCAATTCATAAGCAGGGAAACCATGAAGTTAAAGACTTGTAGCGAGGTCAAATAACTCACTTCGAAAATATACACAAAATTGAGGATGAACAAATGGAAAATTTAAATGGAATATTTGATAATGCTATTGGAATAACAAAAGAAATAAACAGAGAAATAAAAACTTTATTAGGTCATGTTGTTCCTCAAACATTTGATCCGAATTGAAGACCAATTTTCGTTCCTTTAATATAATTTTATGAAAATTTTGAATATAATTATTATGTCATTAACACAACAACCGAAGATAGATATCCAAATTGTGAAGAAATGTTAAGATCAGTTATATTCCTAATTAAGTGTGTTTACAACAAATAATAAAATAAACTTTAAGAATTGTTTGTTGGAAAAATTATTTCAACGTTTTAAATGATTAACACATGAGTAATTGATTAATTCCCTAATTAGTCCTCATCAAACAAATTTCAACAGCACTGCTACAAATTGGGCAAGAAGAATTATCTACTAACCATTTATCATTATATTTCCTATTATGATTACAGTTTTTACAAATTGATTGCTATGAACAATTAAACATACAGAATGATTGTTACCTTCAAGCTGATCCATTATATCATAAAATTCTACTATTTTCTGTAAAAAAGAAACATATATATTTTGACAGCTTAAATTTTTTTCTTGTTATGTTTTTCTTTAAATTATTTTCTCTAAAGTTCATTATAAAATCTTCAGACAATACTTGATCACTGTTATTCTATCCCAATCAATTTTCTCTTAAAATTCTCTGACAAGGTCTTCAGATAGTCCATGATACACTGATATATTAGTCCAGTCTAATTTATTTTTAAATTCTGTCATTTAAATTTTCAGCTAATTTTTCTTTCTTGGATACAAATGTCCAGCCAGATGTATTTTTCCTTTAAAGTACAATTATCAACTGTAGCTCAGTATGTTCCAATTTTTTTAAATGCAATTAGTGTAATTGCTCAAAATTTAAATTTTTACACAAAAGATAGGTGAATCATTTCAATATCTAGTAGTTCTTTAGTTTTTAGTTCATTCCCCTCATAGTTATTGTTAATTTTATCATTGTTATTGTTAACAAGACTGATAAGTTGTTGTTTTCTCAGTTGAGAGTATCTCTTGATAAATTCTTGTTTTAAAGATATAAAGGAGAAAACTTTAATATATCATTCACTTATGGACAGCACTACAGCATGCTTGGATAAGAAAACAACTGACTGACACAGGGTAACTATTTCAGCATTACTGCGTGGAACATGGAACATATATAAAAACACCTTGCATAACATATTACAAGACACAGAAAATAATTAACACTCAACAATCCTCCTTAATTATTTTTCTGCTTGATTCTTGAAACACTTTTGCAGTCTCTGCCTTAGTGAGTATGTCAGCAAGTTGACTTGAACTGTAAACATGTTTCAGTTTGTCAGTCATTCCACATGTGTTGTTGAATAAACGTCCATGAAATTTCAATGTATTTCTTGCCTCTTGTTATTTTTCCTTCATAAGTATTCTTCAACATATGTATTGCAGCTTGATTATCAACACAGAGATCTGTTGGTTTATTCAAGCCTGAAATCCTAAGTTCATGTCAATGCATTGTATCCAACGTATATCATTGATTGAAGAGAGGGCAGCTGGCTATTCTGCTTCAGCAGTTGAAATTGCCACAAGGCGTTACTTTCAAGCATACCAGCTCCTCGTATAATAAGAACTCCTCTGGTGGAGCATCTGGTTGCAATATCACCACCATAATCAGAATCAGTATAAGCAAGCAATGTTGAGCTTCCATCAAATAAGGTGCCATACTTCATTGTTCCTTTTAGACACTGAAAAATTCGTTTCACCATTTTCGAGTGACTAACCAAGGTTTATTACTGAATCTGCTTAAGTAATTAACAGCAAAACTTATATCCAGAAGTGATATAATGTTGCAAGATACAATAGACAGCCTATAGCTTCTCTATAAGGTTACGTCCTTTTCAATGGTTCATCATGGACAAGATTTACTTCATCCGTCATCATTCCATGCTCCATAGGTGTGGCAACTGAATTTAAATCATGGAACTTAAATTGTCTTAAGATTTTCCTTGTATAAGTGGATTGATGTACAAAGATTCATTGTGAACTTATTTTAATTTCCATTCGAAGATAAGTCATTTCAAACATCTGATTAAGTTTGTTTCAAACTTCAGTGATGTTGTCTGTAATCCTCCCCATAACTAGGCCATCATCAACAAACTATGGTATAATGATGCTTCTGTCTTCATTGTAATAGATACAAGGATCATAATCTGTATTTTCAAATCCTAATGTCATCAGATAATTTCAGAATTACTCATTCCAGTGCTTTGGAGCTTGTTTTAGGCCATATAAACTCTTCTTTAGCTTACAAACTCTATTTCTACCATCGTTGAATCCATCAGGTTGATTCATGTAGATTTTCTCTTGCAGATCACTGTATATAAATGCTATCTTCATATCAAATGTTTCTATTTTCATTTTATTTGTAGCCGCAATACTAAGCAATAGTCTAATTGATTCATATCGTGCTACAGGACTAAAAGTTTCTGAATAATCCAGTCCTTTTTCTTGCTCAAAACCTCTAGCAACTAGTCTGGCTTTATAACGCACGCCTTGCTTTTTACACAATACCCAGCGACAGGTTAAAGGTTTTGCAGTCTTTGGAAGTTCTAAGAGACTCCAAGTTTTTAATTTTATTAGTGATTTGTATTCTTCAGTCATTGCTTTTTAACCAGTTCTCATCTTCCAAGGCATTTGAAACAGAAATATCTTCAACTTCGCCAATCATGCTAAAGTTCGCATTATTAGTGTTGCATGTGATCCATTTCGTAGTCTGACAGGTTGCGTAACATTTCTTCGGTCACGTAATTTCGGTGGCGAGACTTCATTTTTTTATGTTATCAGATGACATACCACAGTCTTCAGAGATATCAGAGAAACGATCATCAGATATCTGTGTTTCTTCCTGATAATTTAATTCATTCTTTTCTCCTGTGAAAGATTTAATTACACTACCTCCTTCTCTATCTTCTAGTCTTTCGTCAAATATGACATTATCAGATGTAACTACGTAATTTCTAACAGATAGTTTCTGTAGCAGGGTGAATCCAAATCATAACCATCAAACGTTCCTTTCTTTGATTTCTTTTCAGTCTTTCTTCATTTGTGATCATCAGTCAGAACATAGCAGTCACATCCAAACCTTCTCAATTTATCCAAATCTATTCTTCAGCCAATCCGCAATTCAGTGGGACTTTCTCCTTTTACTGAGCTTCTACCAGTCTGATGTAGCGTAAAGACGGCATAATTTATAGCTTCAGCCCAAAGATTCTTATTCAGGTTTCATGCATGTATTGCCAATCATGCTGACTCGACAACTGTGCGCATTTCTCTTTCAATTCTGCCATTTTGCTGAGGTGTGTACGTGTTTGTCTTGATGTGAACAACACCAAGTTCATCTAGAAGCCTTTTAGTGAGTGCATTCTTGATTTCGGTCCCATTGTCTGACTAAACATTTTACTTTCTTCCCAAACTGATTTTCTACCATTTTCATGAAGTTTTCTAATTTGGAAACAGCTTCCTCTTTCATCTTGAGATAATAAACAATTCGGAAATGAGAAAAATCATCTTTAAACAACAAGAAATATCTAGCTCCTCCTAACAACATGAGATTGATTTCACACAAGTTAGCATGAATTACATCCAAAGTATTTTCAGCAACTTTCGTATTTGTCAGATGAGATATGTGATGTTGCTTGCCACAGATACATCCAACACATACATATTCTTTCCAGTCATCAATATAATCAATACCATTTCTTTATAGTGTGTTACTGACATATGCGACATTTTGATGTGCTAACTTTTCATGTCTCATTTTAATTGAGATTGATGTCATACATTTGTTAAATTCTTTTGTACGAAACAACATTTTGTACAGCTGTCGTTCACGTATACCTATTGCTACAGTTTCCAGATTGTCAGCGGTTTTGAAAACTGAGAGATCTGCATTTGCAGCGTGAACATAGCCATTGTCTAAGACTTGAGTAACAGAAAGTATATTAAAGTTTATGTTCTGTACATATAGAACATTCTCCAGAACTACATCATACCACTGTTCTCCATCGAAAGCCTCTAATTCGACATCTCCCACTCTAATTCCTTCTAGTTCGGTTGCATCACCAATGAACAATTTCGTACAATGATTTCATTTTACGTAATTTATAACCAGTCCCACCTAATTGCCATATGTTGCGTAGTACAACAGTCTTGGTACCAAATGTTCTCTCCACCTGACTGCAAATTCATTTCATTTATATAGGCAATAGATAATCCTGCAGTGACCAGTGTTTTATGTTTGTAACCTTTTGAATCTTTACTGACAAATTTATTGCTTTTCTTTTTTCTGTCTAACTTTGGACTTGGACCTTCCCTGGCAAAATGGCCCTTTTGTTTGCAGTTATTACATGAATAATTCTCTCTACAGTATTCTAAATATTTGGCATATGGTTTATTTGTGCAGAGTTTCTTTACATGCCCGTTTTTGACGCATTTGAAACATTGAACTGTAAACGTTTCCTGCTGACCTGCATTGACAAACTGTTTACTTTGTTTTGAGACAAAAGCATTAGTGTGGGGCGTGCTTAACGGTTCTGTCTCATTTAACCTATCTTCCTCCAGCTGCAAACGTTCAAACAATGTGTCAAGATTTTTGTGAGCTGCCGCTACATTATCCCATACAACAGTACGGAAGTTTTGCAATTTCGGTGGTTTCATCAAAAGAATTCACGACACAATCCATCTGTTTTACAGATTCGCCTTCCACTGTTAAATCTTCCGCATATTCTTGAATATTGTAAGGGGTCCGTAGGCCCTTACTATAAGTTTGCACTCGGCACAGGTCGATAGGGCAAACAATCGATAGTGTCGGGTTGCGAGAGCGAGAGTGAGTTGAGGCAGTTCCCAGGTTGCGGGCCGAACCGTGTGGAGGCCGGTTGCTGTGATACAAGGCTTACCGACAAAGGGAGTGGCCATCGCCGCGGTTTAACCCCTTTGTGTTAGAATAATACAGGAAAGTGAAGAAGTACAATTACAAGAGTGATCAGTGATATTTCTGTGCCGATATTTGTGGTTTCGCTTCTACCGCGCCGGCATCATTTGGATTGCAGTGTTGGATTGCAGTGATTGTATTTAGCGTATGACGATTATGAATAACGAAGAAGCCTGTTCTGACATTAGCCGTAATTAAATATGTATGACGAAGGCAGTGGCTGTCTCCTTTTTCTTGTGTTTTTGAGACGAATATAGGTCTTGATTAGTGAAGCTGTGTTGGCGTTCTTCTTGTCACCAGACATTTCATTATTACAGCATTTGAGAAGGACAAAATGGAATGTAACAACTCCACAGCAGTCCATTCCGATTGCCAGCCCCATTAGGTACACGGTCACATTAATTAATTATTATTTGGGCTGCTATCAGATCCCGATCGAGCGGGATACATAAATCGGACTTGTTACACCCTTGGCTTACCGTGAAAGGACAACTGCAATTTTCGGACGAATCGTAAAGAACAATAGGTAACGCGAGAAAATATTTTTCAATGTTGGATCGGGACAGAGCATAAACTTTAAAATCGCGACAAGAATCAGTGCATTTTTGAAATATACGAAGTAATAATATCTTACGATTGTGACTAAACTGTTTCTTCTTGCCATATTTGATAAGAATAATAGTGTCAATAAACTGTGTTATAATGTGCAAATGCGTAAATCCGCGCGAAAAACTGTGAAAAGTGAACACTAAAGAAAGACACATGTGAACACTAAAATAGCAAAACGAGCCAAGAATTCGTCACGAAAGTTTTAAAGAAGTGTTTAGTGGTAATATTTTGACTTAAATTGCTCTTTGAACAGTGAAAATCGGACAGCTTCTTGTGGACCCATAAACTGTTATGTGGACGACAATTCGTGGGGCGACGCAATTGTTGAGTGACGTCACGCAGACCCGTGTAGCAGTTGCGCCAAAGAGCTTCGATCCGCGAGGTGATTTCACACATCATCCCAACTACCTGTGCAAGGAGTAGGTCAAGCACAGAGGCAGTACACCGAAGGTCTTCAGCGACTCCGAGATATCGAGCGCCGACCCGGCATCTAGCGGCCGAACTACAAACTACGCCCGCCTGCAGCGCCACGGAGCGACCGACGGAGAACTACGACGACTCGCCACAGATCTTCAGCGCGACTTCACCTGGCTCCGGCAGCAGTACAGCGCCACGCCCACTTCAAACGTCAAAACATCGCGACTCGTGGAAACGTCAGTTGGTGAGTGGAGACGACTGGTTAGCCGAATATTAAATTGCAGTGTACTGTTTTCGCGGTAAATAAACAATGGTAAACGGAATTTCACATTAGGAAAAGTGCCCAATTACAGTAATTTCCGAAAAGTTTGCGAAACATACTCTGAAATATACCATACTTATTTATGCATACTGCCCTGTCTAAATGGTAATTATACAGATATGGTCATTGTTTTTGGGGATTTTACATTTATAGATTTTATGAGTGGTGTGATTTATCTTGTTTAGAACATTTTACATAAGCTGTGTATGTGAGAATTGATATTTGAAGTTATTAGGTTTTGAGAGTTGTTATGTTCGGTATTCATACATGTTGTATCAATTTTGGGATTAACTGAAAATACTGCAGGTACTGTTTGGTTAGTTTCGTGGTAATTAGGAGTGTTTTGGGTTACTAGAGGTTATTTTGTGTTACTTGCCTGTGCATTAAAAATAAACCAAACATGTCTACTGAAGATAAGCAGGTTTGTGAGGCAGTAGTTGAAAGGAAAGGGATAGGACAGGAAGACAGAGAGGATTCGGGAATCAGTGATTATGGAGTGTCATTAGATAGCCCATTAGCACATTCAACTAGTTATCCCAAGACACTGGGACAAACGATGAGAAATAAGTCAGTTGCAGAGGATGCCGATAGGTGGTCGATGTTGGTAGACCTTAATAAAGAAGACTAACGCATCACTAAAGGAAGATTTACGAGAATCATTAGAGAAAGGTTTACAAGAAACAAGAGAATCACTAAAGGGTTTACAAGAAAATAACGCATCATTACAGAAGGGTTTACAAGAAACAAGAGAATCACTAAAGGAAGATTTACAAGAAACTAGAGAAGAGGGAAGAATATTCCGCGAATTGTTAGAGAAAGGTTTACAAGAAACTAACCTATTATTAGAGAAGGATTTACAAGAAACTAGAGAAAGCTTAGAAAAGTCGTTTAAGGAAACTCTAACACAAGAGCTCAAAACATCGGAAAGGAAGATAGAATGTAATCTGAAGAAGGAAATGCAGGAGTTACAAGAACGACTGAAGATGGACATCGACGAGAGAGAGAGGAAGCTATAGAAGAGCATAGACCAAGTCCAGGAAGACGTGGAGAAGATGGAAGGAAAGTTAACAAAAAAGATGGAAGACGATATTGAAGAAACGAAAGCCGAATTGGGAGAAAGAATCAACGAAGTGGAAACAAATTGCAATCATCGAATCGCCGAGGTGACGCAGAGGCAGAAACAATGCAATGATGCGGTTAAGGGGATAGGAGATAGGCAAAACCAACTGGCTGTCAATCTGAGAAATGCTATACCCGTGCAACGAGAAGAGGATAACAAGAGGGTTGCAATGGAGGTCAGGCAATTACAACATGGAGTGCAGCAATTGGAGAGCAAGACAGAAGAAATCGATAAACGAATTAGCAATGCCACTTTAACTGTTGGGGAAGGTAGAGTCGTTACCTTGATGAGCAGTGATAATCGGTACGTCCAAAATAATACAGGGCAGAAATTTTTACCGAAAGGAGGGTTGCACCCAATGATATTTATGAAATGGTTAAAAGGAGTTTTCCCAGCACATCTTAAAGACTCAGACAAGATTCAATTTGCAATAGATAGAATGGAAGGTGAGGCCTTCACTTGGGGAGTCAGGAAGAACGAAGGGACTACTAGTTATTATCAGTTTGAAGAGGAATTCTTGAAGAAATACTGGTCCAAAAGTCATCAGTGTGCAGCAATTGAGGACCTACTCCTCCGCGAGTCACTTAGTACATGGAGAGGAACGTTGAGAGAGTTTGCCGAACATTTGTGGGAATTGAACGAGACCTTGGAACAACCCCTGAGTGATGACGTAATGATATCGGCGATAAAAAGAAGAATGAGCCGGAGAATGCAAGAAACTGTATCCGGGAGCCTAATTAAAGATAGGGAGGCCTTGATGGAAATACTGGAACAGTTGGAATCCGTTCGATCACAGGAACACAATCAAGCTAATGATCAAAACCGAGGGGGAGGTAATGATCCAAGGAATCATTTTGGTAATTCGTCTAATTACAGAGGAAGAGGTGGTGGCCATAGGTATAGGAACCATGGTGGTGAACGGCAATGGAGAAATGATTGGAGAAGGAGTGAAGAACCAAGAGATCATGAGAGAGGATGGGATAGGCGGATGAATGACACAGTGCATATAGAAGAGGTGAAGAGACCGGAAAACTGAATGACACTCCAGATGAGGTCCGGTCAGGAGTGAGAGCTGCCAGGACCAGAGTAAACCTATTAAGACACGACAATGGTGGAGATCTGAGAGAAGATCTACTGGAGGAAGGAAGTGGGATTCCCAAGGAACCCATGCTACCCATGATAGGGATCAAGCTATGTGGACTGAATATCGAGGCATTAGTCGATACAGGAAGTGAAGCATGTGCAGTATCCAAAAGGTTATATGAACAGATACTAAAAGCAAATATTAGCTTGCCTAGTTTCCCGGTGAGTGGAGTGAGAATTGTGAACGTGTTGGGTGCGAGGAGTAAACCTATTAAGGAACAAGTGTTGATTACCTTCGAGATAGAGGGAGAAGAATACGAAGCAACATTTTTGGTGGTGGCCGGATTGAACACATCAATTATTTTAGGGATAAATTGGTTGAATGAAGTTGATGCAGTAGTGAGTTTTGACGAAGGTACTATCAAGGTCAAAGGAAGAAATGGAGAAGAGAAGAGTTTAAAGTTTGCTGAGGGGAGTGCAATCGAAGAAGAGGAGGAATTCAGAAGAATAAATTTGTGTCATGAAGAGGAACCCACCATGGGATACGGGGAAGAGGAACTAGGAGAAGAAGTGTTGATATATCTTGAGGGATTAGCACGAGAGGGTAGATATAAAGAGGATAAAATCAGTAAAAAGTTGGAGGAGATTACACACCTAGATGAGGGGACTAAGAAGAAATTAGCCACCGTATTATACAGGCGTTGTAAAGTATTTTCTCAACGGCCAGGTATCATGAAAGGGGTGGAGTGTAAGCTAAAGATAAAGAACCATAAACCGTTCAATATAAAACAGTATTCCATTCCCCAAGCGAAACGAAGAGCAGTAGATGAAGAGATACAGAGGATGATGGACCTTGGTGTTATAGAAAGGGCCAACAGTCAATATAAGAACCCCCTATTTGTTGTTGATAAGAAGGATGGAAAGGTGAGGATAGTTTTGGATGCACGAACAGTGAACAAAATCATCGAGCCGGAGCGGGACAAACCTGAGACTATAGAAGAACTAATTCAAAAATTCCGAGGAGCAAAGGTGCTTAGTAGTATCGACTTAACTGCTGGTTACTGGAAAATACCATTGGCCGAAGAGTCCCGCCAGTATACAGCATTTACTTATGGAGGTAGGTGCTATCAATTTAGAGTGTTGCCATTTGGGCTTAATGTGTCAGTGTCTGAATTCATAAGAGCGATGGATAAGATACTAGGCGAGGAGTTACTTAAAAAGGTCACCGTCTACGTGGATGTCCTCTTGATAGCAAGCGAATCATGGGAAGACATTTGAATAGATTGGATGCAATCTTGGCAGCTTTTGAAACCGCAGGGGTAACTGTAAACCTGGACAAGTCGGAATTTGGCAAATCAAAGATAAAATTCCTGGGCCATATAATATCCGAGGAGGGTATCTATCCTGATCCTAGTAAAATGGAGGCTATTAAAAATTTTCCGACCCCCCCATAGTAAGAAGCAGTTGCGAGCATTCTTTGGGGTTTGTGAATTTTATAGAAAATTTGTCAAAGGATCTGTACTTAATGCCCCGAGTATGAGGGAATTGACCAAGGCGAGGATGCCGTGGCATTGGTGTGCAGAGTGCCAAACCGAGTTTGAGAATATCAAGGAAGCACTATATAGTGCAGACATATTGTACCACCCGGATTTTTCCAAGGATTTTTATTTAGGAGCAGACAGCTCTGACTATGGACTAGGAATACATTTGTACCAAATGGAGAGGAGCGGAAATGGTGAGAGTGTAAGAACAATAGCGTTCGGTAGCAGAAGTTTAAATGCTTGGGAGAGGAAATATTCGATTACTGAAAGGGAGGCATTGGCAATTGTGTGGGGATTTAAGCGTTTCCGGTATTATTTGGCCAGGAGTCATGTGAAAGTAGTGACTGACCATAAGGCCCTTACATTTCTGACCACAAGCAAGTTGAGGCATAGCAGACTAATGCGATGGGCCCTGGCATTACAGGACTATGACTTTGAGATAATTTATGAACCAGGAGCAACACATATAATACCTGATGCTTTGTCAAGATTACCAGCCGACTCGAGAGGAATGTTGGTGGACAGGCCAGAAGGAGGAGGAGTTAGAATTAACCTGATGAAGGGAGTACAGTATGAAGAATTCATAAGGAAGTTCCTAAAGAATGTGCGCAGGGAACAGAACGAGGACGAGAAATTAAAGCCAATTAAAAACAAATACAGGTGTGCAGGAGAGGAAAGAATTCGCACATTTTATTATATTCATAATGGGATACTTTATAAAAGAAACAAGGAGAGTGAGGAGAACTGGAAACTCTGTGTGCCTGAGCATGTAGTAGAAAAATTAATTTGGTATACGCACTATAGTAATGCGCATTATGGACCGAAGAAGTGTCTGGAAAAGTTGAAGTTAGATTGTGCATTTAACAACATGGGAAGGCGTATACGTAAGATACTGAGTACATGTGACACCTGTCAAAAATCTAAAACGACTACAGTACAGCACATAGGATATATGCATCCAATTGTACCAACAGCAATTAAGGGCATAGTTGCAGTGGATCTCTTTGGGCCACTTCCTGCCTCACGAGGGAATTACACACAAATGTTAGCAGTGGAAGAACTGGTTTCCAAGTACATAAAATTCTACCCGTTGAAGAAGGCCACTAGTAGAGCCATCATTAACCATTTTGAGGAAGACTGTTTTCAAAAGGTGTGTATTCCTAAGCGAAATTTGAGTGATAATGGGTCACAATTTAGATCAAAGGAGTGGACAGTGATGCTAAATGAGCACCGAATAGAGCAAATTGCCATTTCTAGGTATAGGCCAGCTTCTAACGCAGCAGAACGAACAATGAAGGAATTGAACCGTTTATGCCGAACATACTGTCATAGGAAGCATGGTTCATGGAAAGAATATCTGGAAGAATTTGAGCGGGTCAGGAATCACCTCCCACATGATTCTACAGGGTTTGCTCAATCAAGAACCCGACAGTATTTTTCGTGAGATGTTAGTCTACCCACCAGGAAGTTCATTGACTTGGGAAAAGTATGAAGGAGAAGGCTAGGAAAAGACAGGAAAGACACGACAAGCTAGTGAAACCGATAACTCACCGAGTGGGAGACTTGGTGCAAGTAAAGGTTCATGCAAAATCAAAGAAAATAAACTCTGAAATACATAAATTTAACCACGTCTATAACGGACCGTACAGGATTATAAAAATTGGTCATCCTAACACTGTGGAGTTGGAATATGCACGGACAAAGAGAGTGCATGGTAACGAACATGTGGAAAACATAAAAAGGTACTACTCACAAGAGAACAGGGATAACCCAGATGAGGAAGGAGAACTCGATTAGGGCAAATGTCTGAAATGAGAGTGTTCAAGCTCCTTTATGTAGTTGGGTAGGACATGTTTAGAACATTTAGTTGTTAAACGGACATGTGAAAAAGGGAAATGTTTATTTACATTGTGTTTTCTGATGTATTATAATTAGAATTGCATATTTCATATCGACGATTACCTGAGAATGGGTATAAAACTTGTAACTAATTTGTAGTATAATAGTTCATATGTCATGTGTTCAAGTAATAATTTTTGATTGTATGTTGTGTGTTTCATTCAATATTGGACTATAGAGGACTATTGCTGTTTGATATAAAAATTGTAATTTGGACAATGCCATGTTTATGAGATGTAATAACCTTTGTAGAATATTATTGTGGAGGCAGCCCACTACCAGAGTCGAGGGATTATTTGGTGAATTGTAATTTCATTAATTATTTACACTATGTGTTTTGTTCAGATGTAGCAATGTCTAATTCCCTTGCCGGTTCTTTTACGCCAGTGGCTCCAAAGAAGTTTTCGAGGGCGGGGATGTAAGGGGTCCGTAGGCCCTTACTATAAGTTTGCACTCGGCACAGGTCGATAGGGCAAACAATCGATAGTGTCGGGTTGCGAGAGCGAGAGTGAGTTGAGGCAGTTCCCAGGTTGCGGGCCGAGCCGTGTGGAGGCCGGTTGCTGTGATACAAGGCTTACCGACAAAGGGAGTGGCCATCGCCGCGGTTTAACCCCTTTGTGTTAGAATAATACGGGAAAGTGAAGAAGTACAATTACGAGAGTGATCAGTGATATTTCTGTGCCGATATTTGTAGTTTCGCGTCTACCGCGCCGGCATCATTTGGATTGCAGTGTTGGATTGCAGTGATTGTATTTAGCGTGTGGCGATTATGAATAATGAAGAAACCTGTGCTGAAATTAGCCGTAATTAAATATGTATGACGAAGGCAGTGGCTGTCTCCTTTTTCTTGTGTTTTTGAGACGAATATAGGTCTTGATTAGTGAAGCTGTGTTGGCGTTCTTCTTGTCACCAGGCATTTCATTATTACAGCATTTGAGAAGGACAAAATGGAATGTAACAACTCCGCAGCAGTCCATTCCGATTGCCAGCCCCATTAGGTACACGGTCACATTAATTAATTATTATTTGGGCTGCTATCAGATCCCGATCGAGCGGGATACATAAATTGACTTGTTACAATATGCATACAGCTTTGAATAGCTGACTTACTCGTATTGTATTTGTAACTCAAGAAATTTATCTGCAAGCCTTCAGTTGTCAAATCTGATTTCTTACCATATAGCATTTCTGATTTTTTAATCATTTGACTAGCAGACTTGCAATTTGCTATTTTCCTGGCTACGCTGCCACTGACATTTAAACCTATACAAATTTGTGCCTCAAGGTCTTTCTCAATTCAAGCTTTTACATTTTGATCAGTTTCTCCTCCTGTCAGTTTAATTTCGTGTCCATTGCTATTGAACACAATTTCTTTGACTTTAATATAAAATCTAGTATAAATCGCCAAGAAACGTAGTTAACATTTCCGTGATGATCCTCTGCCAAAACTTCCACTTGTGACTTGATAGAATCCATTGGTAATGGGTTGAAACTCTACTCTCTCTGAAGTTAATACATGTAACTGACTTTTCTGACTGTATTTTGATGATTAACTAACTTTCTCGACTTTAATTTTCGGACACTAATTTGCCGATTGATGCTACACTGACTATTTACTGATTTGCAATGCGTCACTGACCTGTTTGTGCACTCCTTTAAAAATAACAGACGAATAGTTACATATCCAGTTTTGTACTTGTGTTTATCTGGGCAAGCTTATAGATTTGTTCTGGGCCGTAACCTGTTGATAAATTCTTGTTTTAAAGAGAAGTAACCATTTTGTGGTATATAAAGGAGAACACTTTGATATATCATTCATTTATGGACAGCACAACAGCAAGCTTGAATTAGAAAACAGCTGAATGACACAGAGTAACTACTTCAGCATTATTGTATGGAACATGGAACATATATAAGAACACCTCGCATAATGTATTACAAGACACAGAAAATAATTAACACTTAACAGTATCCTTTTATTCCTAGCCGCTTTGCTCTAGCTTTTAATTTGCTTTCTCTTAAGCTCACCATTTATAAAGAAATAAAAGAAATATTTTTAATTAGGGAAATATAAAACTGTCTGAGTTTTATGGAAATATTAGGTCTGAGAAGCCAGACCCTGGAAAACTAAAAAGTTAAGTTACTTCTGTTTTCATTGTATGCATTGCATTTAGACTGTATAAGTAATTCACATTCTTGCCAGTTAATTAATCTATGAATGAAGATACATCATCATTAGAATAACATATGGATATAAAATATAAAAAGCGTTAATTTTCTAATTTGTATTGTATGACACATTTATACACAAAAATTTTCATTAGTAAAAATAAAAATTCTAATAAAATTGTTTTCTTTAAATGGAACCAGCGCCAGCTAATGCAGGCTTAATAATGGATGCTGCCCAAAGACAGCAAAGGCTGTCACCTTTTCCTACATCTATTGCTGAAGCACAATATGATCAATACATTTGAATTTATTCAGAAGAACAATTACCAACTAAATTTAGACAGTTGGTTTAAAGATTTATAGTTTCTTTATTTGAACAAAAATTTATTGATTACTAATGATACTTTGTGTTTAATTCACTATGGAAGACCATGTCTTCTGGGTGGAAGGCCTGAAAAAATATTCAAATTAAGTCAAATTATATGAAATCATTAAAAAAAGTCACAACTTAGCGTACACTAAATAAAATTTGATAATCCGCTGGCTTTAGAATACGAAGATATTCAGAATGAAGAAAAAACAGTAGCTCCTATTATTTTAGTCCAAAAATGTGGATTTTATTGTCAGTTAAAAACTTCAAGAAATTTGTAATTAGTTTAAAAAATGTTGCTAGTGAAATTGAAAGGTGGTATTGCTATTGAAGATATATTTAATGATTATTTGAAATATTTGAAAGAATATGAAACTACTGAATCTCAATAAGAAAAGAACAATCAGATACAGAATTTGAAAATAAATCATCAATGAAAAAGAACAAAAACAATTTGTTCTGCAACTAAAAGAAGAGAAAGCAAAGAGTAAAAAATTAAGACATGTAAACTACTAAATATATAAAATATAATTTGAATGATATAATCTACATCATCGCCAAAGATAAACCACATAAAGATCAATTCTTTTATGTTGGAGGAACAGCTATCAAGGTAAACAAATATAGACTATCTCCATACAACACAGAAGAGTACTAGATGAAAAAATTTATCATGTGTACACAAAAGAGTGTATCAAGTACGAAGTTATCGAAAAGCAATCTAATCTGCTTTCAAGTCTTTTACACCACAAGAATGCAGTGAAGTATACTGTTGTGGATGCATGCCAGGATATGCTGTATTAAAACTCGTCCGAGCTTTGCTAATGATTTATTCGTTTCCACTACAGAACTTCGTTCACCTCGGTCCGCGTCACAGGCCCCGCATTGCTGAGGCCACTGCTCCAGCGACGTGTGCAGCGCAATGCTGTGTCGAGCCGGCCTTGTTCGCCAGCTGCAGAGTTCCGATTTCGTCAGGATGGCTGCGACAGCAGCCGACTCAACGGCCACCGTCCTCGTTGACTCTGCGCTGCTCCACTGGGAGCCGTAGGCCGGCCCCACTGCTGCTTCTTCCTCGGCTGGGAACGCGGCGGCAACGATCGCCCACTCTATTCATCATTGGAATCTGCAGCCCCTCGTCACGAAAGTCTCCATCATGTGTTGGAAGCCGAGACGAATGTCTGCGGTAGCGAGACGAAGAATGGCCTGCCTTGGCTGGCTGCAGACCCTACATCAGCCTCAGAGGGTCGAACCAACGACCTGCCATGGACTGGGATACTGTCGCCCCAACTGTTGCAGCATGTAGCCTGGCAGTGTGACATGCATCGCCATCCAGGAAAGCTGCGACACTTGAATGCCCAGTGTTGGCTTCAGAGGGCCGAACCAGTGACCCATCGTGAACTGTTAGACTGGCACCCCATCTGCTCACGTGTGTAGCTGGTAGTGTGACACAACCCGCCGTCCAGGAGAGTTGCCACACTTCAATGAATCTCGTTAGAAAACAACACCTATTTCTACTCAGCTGAGCGCCTATGTTTCGCTAACGCATCGCTCCGAGTCACGTATGACCCACACCAGTGGGCCCCTTATTATTGTTACATGTGATATGTGAACCGCTGCCTTTGCTCTTTTCAGCAGTTTGATGGCCCCTGTGACCTCCATTCCACTTCGCAACTGCTGGTTAGTGTAACTTACTGCAATCCAGCCCACAGCTGGCTGTAACATGTGAACACCAAAATATTGCACCAAATCTAACTTCCCTTTCCTAAACGGTGGTGCTGTTTGAATATAATACAAAATTTGATGACACAAAAGACTGCCTAGATATTTTTGTTGCGGAAGAAATTAATCCATTATGGTACAAACATGATCGCAATAATGAATAATTTAAAAATAAGTTTTAAGACAACATTCTAACGCCAGTAGAGTATGTCAACATTTTATTATTACTCAAGATCTCACAATTAACTCAAGCAATATAACAATTGATTACATAGTGATAGATAATCTATCTGGAGAGTAACTAACCCCAATTATTTCTGAAATTTATAAAGAATATCCTGATAAAATGAATGTGGTTAGAAAAAACAATAAATCCTTCTTGAATCTAAAGGATGTATAATAAAGGAGATATGAATAGGAAGATATGATAAGTCTCTATAACTATTTTAATCCAAATCAAAACTTATTTTTAGTACAACAGTAAGTGTCTTACATTTGTTTCTTCAAAGTATTGATAAGCAACACAAATTTCTTTTCCATTTAGATCACATAAATAATTCTCATACTGTGGCAGAAGCACCTTTTAGGCCACACCTCATCAACTATCTGATTTTTAATCTTCTCATCCAAAAAAGAAGCAGCCAGACAATTTATAAAATAATATAATCCTTACTAACCCAACTATTATGTGAATTATCAGATCACAACCACTTAATATATCCTATATCTTCTTGCTTTTTTAAACTGTCTCAAGTAGGTATACATCTGGGGATTTTGTTTTCTGATGTTCTTACTCATAATAATTTCATTACATTCTTTTCACCAACGAAAACCTTTAATTTATTTATGGGTGGAATACAATGAATAACATCTTCAATTTCTGAAATATTTGGTCATCAATTGGCTGTGTAACCTTTTTCAAAAATTCCTTTAACTTTACTAATTCTAACTTTATTGGCAACTTTATATTTAGAGTTAGCATTAGATGGAATGACAGCTTGCTTATAATTTTTGTCATTAATATCTATTGGGTTAATTTTTATTTTTAAATTCTTTGTATTATTGTAATTATCAACAAATTTTTCATCTAGTTGAAACCATTTATTGTTTCCTCAGAAGACAAATTTTTCTACATCTTTCCTTGAAGAGTTGTACTTAATCTTTCTACAACAGAAGAATGATTAATATATGTTTTTTCATAAGTTCTAGAAATTCTTTGTTATAGAATTCTTTACTGTTATATCTTTCTTGGAATTATCTCCCTAAATATTTTTTCAAAACCATAAACTATATTTTGCATGTTTCATCTTTAACTGGAACAGTCTAAACAAATTATGAGAACACATAATAAATAGTTACATTCTTCATATATTTTTGAATTTCTGTTTCATTTTCCAGAATCCATATGTACCAGATTTGTTTATCATAAGCCATCTATATGGAAGGAAGAACATATCTTGTATTTAAATTGTTTCTCATTGTTTTACGTAATTCATTAACAATTTCTTTTAAATATTCAGACCATCACATATAAATGTTTTAAATAAATTTAGACCCTACTTTTTAGGCTTGTATTCTGTGCAGAGACCTTCAATCCTCTGTCTTCCAGTTTTACTAGTGACTCTTTCAGGGTGATGTGTCTCAGTATATTTTCTGCACCACAAGCACCACATATGGTTATCTATTTATACAGATTAGAATTTATTAAATTTAAATAAAAATTTATTAAATTTTGAAATTTAGATTTATTAAATTTTTAAATTTTAAATTTATTAAATTTTATTTCATCGAACGTAATTAACTTTACATCTAATGGTACAGTTTTAACTTAATCTTACGATTGGATAATTTGATTTGTGTACCATTATTGATGGATTACTATTATTTATTTGGTTGTGTGAAGGCACTCTACTCAGAGGTGAGCCAGTTCGGATCCTGGTCATGGAGGAAATTTTTATTTCCAGAATTTGTCTAGCAGGGGGAGGAGAGGTGTGAATGTAAAGTTTCTGGTCAGCAGGCTTTCTGCCAATGTCCTGGTTTAAATATCCAACCTCAATGCAGTGTCTCATGAAGTGAGGGCATATGACACACTTGATGGTGATATTTCCACCAAATGGTGGCAATAAGTCTGGTGGGCCCCTCCATGCTCTTTGAGAGGAGTAGGCTATGTGCAGGCGATGGCTTTCACCTTCTCCCTTCCCTCACCATCTCAGACACGAATATGACAGTACACACACACACACACACACACACACACACACACAATACATATATGTAAACACATCTCATTATGAAGGAAAGGTGCTTGAAGGTGTGAAGGATAGAGAAAACCTTCCCAGTTCAGTGGCTAAACCTGCCCTTCGGGTTCTCCCAGCCATTCATGCTATACAAATTTCTTTTTCTTTTATTTAATTCATATCACTTACCAGATGGACTTACTGTAATATCAAATTCATAGAATTGTTATTTTTTATGTTCTTAGAAGCAACAATAATTCTTTTAAGCCTGAAGTCATAGTCAAAAGTGTGCATATTTTCTTTGTCTCCAGTCATAATTGAAAATTCGATTATTTGTTTATCACATGTTTAATTTAGAAGACTATTTAATTAGTTTAGGTATGGGGTTAAAACTGACTTTGAGAAATAATCCACAAAAGCTTTTTCTATTTGTTTTTTGCATTGCATTTACTTAATTTTTGTTTAGTAATATAATTCTTCACTTTTGTTAAAATAGATTTATATTCAGATTTTGACATGATTATTTAATCAGTTTTTTTAGATAAGTGTGGTAACTGCATCATAACCATTTGCAAGGTCTTTTCGTTCTACTGAGTGTCTACCCCTAAAATCAATTCAACTTTTAGTCACTTTAAAATGCTATGTAATTCAGTATGAAATAGTCTAATTAAATTTTCGGATCAATTATAGCTTCTAATTCATTTAATTTCATTTTTTATTAATTATAGTGCCCTTGAGCTGCAGCTTATTTCCAAACATGTCTATTTACTATATGCCAAATTTCATTAAAATCATAGTAATTTGTTATCAATATTAAAACAAATATACACAAATAGCCACAAATTACTTCAATAAAATTTTGTATTCGTTGTCTGTACAGCTCACCTGATCGAATATATTTAACGACTTATTAAGGGATATTTCCTTCAAATCGGTCGAACACAATTTTTTTCTTTATTCTTGTAATAACAGATACAATGTGGGCGACCATTATCAGATATATCTAAATGAATTATTCCAGATTACTATTCTGTAGGATGGTTAGGTAATTCGTCAATCATAAAAATATCACATAAGAATTTAATTTTTAATTCTGTGGCAAGTTTTTCTATATCAGAGTTACTTAATACATTAGAATACTTACGAATTAACTTTTGCAATTTTTTTTTATTCAAGCACATGCTTTCTTCTCAATTGCTGAATTTTGTCTTTGTGTTCTTCAATTTTGAATCGTCTTTTTTCTTGTCTATGAGTGCTTTTGCAGTACCAGCTGCTTCGCCTGCTAGTGAACCAAACGTTGCTAGGAGTGGTAATGCCGCCAATAATAAAAGAAGAAAGCTTCCTTCTTGTTTCGTTAGTCCTGAAAGTTCTTTCTTTTTTGTTACAATTGTTACATTCCATCCTGGATTTTCCATTGTTTAATTTCGTTTTTGTTACTCATTTGACAATTTTCCAAGCTGATATATCTAATACTAAAGCAAATCTCTGCCTGTCTGTTTATCTCTCTTTCTTTTTTGTGCATCAGTAAAATTATTTACAATACTGTGTAACTTATCAATATTTAGTTTGATTTTAATTGATTTTGGAATAAGTTTGCCACTGGGTAGGGAACTATAATCAATAATGAAGTTATTAATTTATATAGACAAAATTTTTTTATAAAGATTAATACATATTATAATCCCCAACCATTTTCATCAACATCTAAACCCCAACAAATTTTTTCCATTCCATGTATTAGTCCCCTAACTGTTGTAGTGGCTATTTTTCTCCAATTGATGCATCAGAAGGATGCACTCTTTCTTCTCCAGTTAACTGAAGCTGTTTATCTCCTTCATGTATTTTTTCTAAATCTATATTATCTATAAATGCCATGTTATGTTTCTTGTCCAGTGGCTTTATGCCTTTATCGCCACCTGGTAATCTTTCTTCAAGTTTAGTAAAAAGTCCGCAGTATGCGTAGAATGGTAGATTTATCTCTGGCATTGGTAAATTACTTACAGCTCAGTTTACCCATTCCTTTCCCATACTTTTCACTTTTCCAAAATATGTGTGGCAGTTTATTCAAAAATCTGATCAAATATCGAATTCCTTTTGGGTTATTGATAATAAAATCACTAAATTTATCTGTTAACATTTGTGTCATTCCCACTTTTTGACTGAGCAAGGTGGCACACCGGCTAGCACACTGGACTCACGTTTGAGAGGTAGACGGTTCAATCCCGCGTCCAGCCATCCTGATTTAGGTTTTCTGTGATTTCCCTAAATCCCTTTAGGTAAATGCCTGGATGGTTCCTTTGAAAGGGCAAAACCGACTTCTTTCCCCATCCTTCCATAATTCGATGAGACCAATGGCCTCGTTGTCTGGTCTCCTCCCCCAAACAACCCAAACCAACACAAAACCTACTTTTCATTATGATAATTTTAATTCCACCCAATTATTTCTACGAATCTATCGATTAAATCTCTAACATCATTCATCCAAACATATTCAGTTTGTTTTTCTGTATAATTTTTATTAAGCCTTCACCTCGTTTCTCATCATCAGTTGAGTCTAAATCGACTACCAGTTTTGAAAATCGTGATCTGTATTTGATTGTAGGCGTCTTAATTTTGGGAAGTAGTTATCAACAGTTTATACACTTATCAATGTATTGGATTTAGTACCTTGATTTCATTATGATTCCTTCGAGTATATAATGCACTTGAATGATATATCTGTATAACATGATAATTCAACAACATCAAATTTTTTACCCTTATCATCTGTAATAATTTTTTTAGTTAACGCTTTCGTTACTCCATCGGTAAGTTTCATATTCCTCTCCATTGATCGTTAGCTTATCTCCACCAAATTTTACTTGTTTATCGCAGATGTGTTTAAATATACTAACCGGTTAAAAACCAAAAACTTTATCTTCATTGTGATTAATATACTATAACATTGTTTCACTTACATTTATTTTATTATTCCAACTTTCAGCTTGAGCTATCTTTTCTCTGTCTCCATCACTTCCTATATTTTGTCAATAAATCTTGTATTTCTAATTCACTTAGTGTATAGTTATATTCATTAGGATGACTGTCTGACCCTCCATATATTGGACTTACATATCCTGATAATCTCCTAATTCTTCTAAATATCTATGACGTTATGGAACCATTTTTTTCAACCTCACTATTTTCTTCAACAGCTTTCAGAACAATATCACCTAGCCCTTGAATTCTTTCTTTAACTTATTCGATTGTATCAATAAGAGGTTTATCTTATTTTCTATATTTTAGTGTACTCTTCTGGTTGTTTTTTCTGATACTCAATTTTTTGTAGTTTGATTAGTTTTTTTAACAGTCTCTGAGGCACATTCTTAAAACATTTACTAAGGATAAAAAATTAAAGAAACTTATTTTATCTGTGGATTTATAAAAATTAATGTTTATAATCATTCTGCTTGTACATTTATAAAAATATTGCAACCGCATGTATCTGGCCCACTTTTAGTTTTTTACTAGCCCATGAGCAATTAGTATAATGTTGACAATTTTTTCTAATATTGCATATGTATTACATAGCCAAGAGCTTCTTTAAATGCATTCCTATGTTCAAGTAAAATACCATCACCATGATGTAATAAATATGCATATCACCTTTTAAAGTACTCATTCAATAAGGATAAATACAAAATCTATTATATGATATCTCTATTTCCTTCATTAGATTCCCTTGTCATATCTACTGCAAAAAATCCAAACAGATAATTCCAGCATTTACTACACATTTCTTTAAAATTTTAAATCATCACCAACAAAATTATGATAGATATTATATGAAAGTGTGATGTCTGTGCCTTTGGACTTATCCAAAAGAATAGACAACATAGAAAATCTTCAGCTGTGATACATTATATATAAATTGAAGGAGGGGCTGACATCAGTAACCCTCACCATTTCGTTTCCTTTATGCCCATTCCACCTTCAGTTTATATGTAATGTATCACAGCTGTGGATTCTGTGTGATATCTATACTTTTGGACATGTCTGAGTGAACAAACACCATGCAGTCACATAACTGATTCACCTAGATGTGTAATGTATCTTCAGTGCAAATGCACAAGTATGTCCAACCTCCTGCGGGAATCTCAGAGTAGCGAGCATGGAGAAAATCGACAGGAACTGCAGATAGATCTTTGCCAAGACAGTCAGCACAGTTGCGATAACACTGTGTCCTGGACAGCCCAGGAGTTACTGCACCTGCCTAGTAAGCAGGATCTGGCCCAGTACACATTTTCACTCTTCATCATTGATTCTATGCAATTTCCTGTTGCAGCTGTCATCAGTAATATGCTCCCTTTTCTTTCCTTCCTTCCCCTCACTTTCATTTTAGATATAATGGTAGATATGATTTAAATTTGTTTCATCTTGTCTAAAAATACTTAAAAATTCAGATTATCCCTAACTAATCGTTTCGGAATTTTTTAATATGTCTGAGCTACAGAAAAACAATCCATTCCTTACGTCTTCCTCTAGCAAAATATTCGCTAACTACATCTTGATTTTCAAGAATGAAGTCACCGTATAGTAGAAGTGAATTATCTTGATGTTGATCTAGTTTTGTAATTTTATCATTATTTACAATAAACATAATAATCTCAATATTTTTATCCTCAACTTTTGCACAGATTTTAATAAATTCTTGACAGTTGGCTGATCTAATTTTTTGAATAAACATAAAATTGATTTATCTCATTCCAGTTTATCCATCCTGGAGCTATAATACATTTGTCAATCATTAAAGTTGGTCTTGCACGACCATTTGGATCTATTATAACACATTGAATAGAATTAGGTAAAAATTTACCATGTTTATTTTTCTCCTTTCTTAAATTCTTATTTTTGTTCCCAATCAGTTTTCATTTAATTCAATAAATTTTTAGTAACATTAAATGACTCACCTATTTCAATTGAGCGGTAATCATCTGTTCTCAAAAAGAGAGTGAGTCTACCAATGTGAGAAAGTTGTAGCAATGTTGCACTAGTTGTTTTTTATACTACATTTTTAGCTCCAAATACTACACAAAAAGTAATAAATTATATTGTGATGGAGAAATGATAGAAATTCCTATTGGCAAATACTGTATGAAAAGCTTGGAAAAATTTATTCATTCAAAAAAGCTATATATTACATCAAAGCAGATTAAAATTTGAACAGAATTATTATAGACATCGATCTTAAATTATATATGCATTTAAAAGCTGGTATGGAAGTGTGCTTGTATTTAATGGTCAAACTATTGAAGCTAATTAAAGAACAGTTGCTAATGATGTTGCTAAATTTATTCTGTTCAAATTAATCAACATAAATTTTAATCTCTCTGATGGAATGTTTGAGAAACATACTGACCATTTTCATTGAGAATCTAATGTTATTGCTTCATACAAGCCTAATGCTGAATTTGGTGGACCAATAATTCATGAACCACATTATCCTGTTCATATTCCAATTTTTGATACTATACACGAATTAGAAATAATTGCAACTGACGAAACTGGTAATTTGATTGGCTTCAGTGATGCTACTGTCACATTTCTTTAAGAAATGGCTTAATAAATTCTTATCTTTAACAAGTAATAAACAAGATACAGAGCTATCCCTGTGAATGAGAAATCAAAAAACAATCTAAATATTTCTAACAAGGATACAGAGCAGACAGATGGCGTCATCCTAAACATACTCAAATGTATATGAGCTTCAGTGTTATTGGAGCTGATCAAACAGATTATTCACAAATGGTAAAAATTTAATGAAATCCAAATGGTAATTGTATGGTAAAGCCATCTGCTTTTATAACCATAAGGAAAGGAAATAATGTTGTTTTTAGAACAGAGCATATCTTTATTTCACAATCAATTTTGTTGTATTTCACTTCACGTCTTAATGATGAAATAAGTATGGAGGGGGATATATGTGATAATGGTAAAGTGAAGAGTAAGAAAAATGAAGTGGTTTATCCACTTGGTGGTTTCTTTAGGGACTATAATGAAATTTTATGGGTAATTGATCATACTGTAATTTTTACTTGGAGTTCCAGTAGTGGAGATGCTCTTCCTTATATGGGCTGATGAGGTGGAGTTGAAATAAAAGATACACTTCCAAAAGAAGGTAAAATTATAGTAGAATATATGGAAATTCATGTAGCTATTGTTAAATATGAACCAAATTATGGGCTTGAACAACAAGAAATTATACTGAAATATCCTTAAATTCCAGTTTCTTTCTATGAAGTGCAAACAGTTGAGTTAGCAGGATTAAGTGGGAAAGAAAACTTTCGAGCTATATCTCACAAATTGGTACAAATCAATAGCGTTTGATATGCCTTATTTTATTTTTATTGTGTTTTAAACTAATCGGAAAAGGAGCATAACCTTTGTTTGAAAAAGGAAAGAAACGAAATACTTTCTCACAAAGTATGGAATTTAGAAACGCCACATAGTTATCTGAAATAATATAAAGCTTTTCTCGATTTTAAACGAGTTACTCAAATGAAAGGAGATTTTGAGGTTAATCCTTATAACTTCATAAAAAATATCGTATACATGTGATTAAGTGGTACATACAAATATTGTTACAAATCAAAAGATAATGATGAAATTGCTGGGTATGTTTAACAGTAAGCTACCAAAAGACACACTTCTTTATACAGTCATGCATGGTAAGAAAAATTTGACACAAGATTCTCAACACAGAATACTTACTGAGCATTTTTAAACTGAAGAAATGTTTCTAATTTTGATCATAGAATGAAGGCTTTCACGGCAGGTGTTGTCATCACTTAACATTTCTGGGCTGAGATGCTGTGGTCCATACATAATACTCTCCCCTGACGTTTCGCCTTCGACTACGGAAGGCATCCTCCAAGGACTATCGCCGAACTGCATCGAGAGCAGTAGTGAGTGCCGTATATATAAGCCATCCAGAGGGCGCCGCTGTCAATCACGTGACGTCGGCTGTGCTATGATCTCTGACATTGCCGACTTTCTCAATTGAAACTAATCGATTGTCACGGTGTTGCTGCAATGTTGACATCTATATCTTATCCAGCTTAATACCTACATCTTTTCTATTAAAATTATTGCACTGTTTGGCAATCTCAATGTCCTCTCTGTACATTCGCAGATAATAATGGGACGTCTTTGCTATGACGGCTGTCTCACTGAACTTTATTTCATGATGCACATGTTCCGCTACAGCTGATTTATCAATATGTCCGAGGCCTCAGTTCCTTTTATGCTCACCCAGATGGGTGTTGACGCTTCTTTTCATTGTGCTTTTATAGACCTTTCCGCAAGTGCACGGAATTTTATAGACACCTGGTGTAGCTAGAGGATGTCGTTTATCTTTTCTGGATTTTAAACATTCTTTTATTTTCGTAGTGGGTCTGAAAACAGTTTCCACCTGGTACTTACTTAAAATTTCTCCTATACAATCAGTGATATTAGTGATGAATGGTAATAACACTTTCCCCTTGGGTTGGTGTCGATCCTTGTCTGTCCTAGTTGTCAGTCTAGGGCGTAATGCACGATCTATTTCTCTGTTGGAATACCCATTCTTCTTGAAGGTCGCTCTAAGGTGTTCAATCTCAGCATGTAAGTGAGCTGGTTCACATATTTTTTGTGCACCCTGTCTATTAATGTTTTAATCACCCCTCTTTTATGTCTTGGGTGGTGGTTAGAATCTTTCTGCAGGTAACGATCAGTATGTGTGTGTCTTTTCTGAAAACCTTATGACCCAATGAACCGTCCTCTCGTTTAATCACAGTCACATCTAAGAAGTTCAGGTGACCATCGATTTCCTTTTCCATAGTGAATTGAATTCTTGGATTAATACTATTCAGATGTAACAGGAAAGCATCCAGTGCCTTTTCCCCATGGGTCCATATAACAAATGTATCGTCGACATAACGATACCATCTGGCTGGTCTTTTTCTAGCTGTTTGCACCACACATTGTTCAAAGTTGTCCATGAAGAAGTTAGCCACTGCTGGACTAAGAAGACTTCCCATAGCCACCCCGTCAATCTGTTCATAAAAAAACATTATTATATTGAAAATAAGTTGTTGTAAGGCAATGTCTGAACAATGCCAAAATATCACTAGGAAAAATGTCCTCTATACATGTGATCGCTTCATTCACCGGGATCATGGTAAACAGCGACACCACATCAAAGCTGAGCAGGATATCATTAGGGCCCACGCTGCTTTCCTTAATAATATCGATGAAGTGATATGAATTTTTAACATGAATGTCAGTTCCACCAACATAAGGTTTCCCACCCATGAATTAGGTGGACACCTTGCCTCGCTGTTGAAACACATCGACATCCACTGGTACCCAGATCAACTTCCCTGTACATGTTCGTACTTTGTCACACGAAATCACCTTTAATGCACTTGTACGCAGTACAGTTGGTATCACCTTAGCTATCAGTGCACCTTGCGACTCTGAAACATTTGCAACGGCTGTACCCATTGAGAACAAGTTCTCATCGAGTTACAGCGTATGTTGCGAGAGGTGAATTTTGGCGTGATGTTTAATCAGAAAGTCCAACCCAAGTATCGCTGAAAATCCCTGTCACACAGTTGACAACACCTACATTTACTCCCGGAACCACATGTTCCCTATATTAAACCTGAGCTGTGTTGTCGCTAGTGCATCTAATTTTTTATCACCTACTGCGCGCAATTTGTACCTCGGAGCTTCCAATCCTTTCTTGCCCACGAGGTCCACACTGACAATTGATACATGCGCTCCACTATGCACTAAAACTCTTCGCCACTTATCTTTTATCCAAACCATCAAACTACAATCCTCCTCTTCGTGCACTCTCTGAGTACCTCTTTTTATGGGAACGTCTCCCGACGGCAGGAACACTTCCTTTTTCGTTTAACAGTTTTGGCTTTACACTGCCGTGCCTTATGCCCTATTTTCAGACAGTTGAAACACTGCGGTTCCCGACATTGTCTCTTAAAATTACCTTGCTTCCCACAACAGTAATACTCTTTGGAAGACGAAAAAATTTTCTTGTCATTGCCAGTTCTAGTGGCGCTATCCACTTCCTGCAAATGTGTAGCCATGTGCAATGCTGCTGCTAAGTCACTTGGATTTTCCATCCGTATCTGGCGTGAAAAATCCGGCGAGACCCCTCGCAAAAATGCGTCTAAAGTTCTATTCTCTGCTTCTTTCAATAGAACTTCATTTGCACTCGCATCTTGCGTTAACTCATATGTGTGCGCATTCGTTCTCCTAATTCTGTCGGAAAATTCTTCTACCATTTCACCCGTTTTTTGCATCATACTCCCCAATCTTTCTCTAAAAAATCTGGCACTGTTTTGTTTCCTAAACCGTTGCAATAATCCCTCAGCCAACTCCGTGAATGTAGTAGCATCCTTTAACCCTTCGTGGTATGCCACATAAGTGTGCTTCCTGCCGCCGTTGGATAAGCAGCTGCAGCAGCAAGTCATATACCCTAAGCTCACTTATTTGTTACATAGTTTAATTCTTAATTTCTTTGCGTGTTTTTGGTACTTGCATTGTTTAATTCAGAAATTTCGGGCGTATTATAGTATTTGAGAGTGTAGCATCGCGTTTTAGTACCTGAATAGTGTAAAATCGCGTAGCTCCAACGTCTGGCGCGTAATGGGGCCCCTTAGGGACATGGCAGCAAGAGAGGGGTTCAAAAACGGTTCAAATGGCTCTGAGCACTATGGGACTTAACATCTATGGTCATCAGTCCCCTAGAACTTAGAACTACTTAAACCTAACTAACCTAAGGACATCACACAACACCCAGTCATCACGAGGCAGAGAAAATCCCCGACCCCGCCGGCAATCGAACCAAGAGAGGGGAAGATACCAATGTGCATACTGGGGGGAGTCATTCCAGATGTGGAAAGGGTCCTTCTGCATGCCATGAAGGGTACAGGGTGCACCCATCTGCAGGTGGTCGCTCATGTCGGCACCAATGATGTGTGTCGCTATGGATCAGAGGAAATCCTCTCTGGCTTCCGGCGGCTATCTGATTTGGTGAAGACTGCCAGTCTCGCCACCGGGATGAAAGCAGAGCTCACCATCTGCAGCATCGTCGACAGGACTGACTGCGGACCTTTGGTACAGAGCCGAGTGGAGGGTCTGAATCAGAGGTTGAGACGTTTCTGCGACCGTGTGGGCTGCAGATTCCTCGACTTGCGCCATAGGGTGGTGGGGTTTCGGGTTCCACTGGATAGGTCAGGAGTCCACTACACGCAGCAAGCGGCTACACGGGTAGCAGGGGTTGTGTGGCGTGGACTGGGCGGTTTTTTAGGTTAGATGGCCTCGGGCAAGTACAGAGAGGGTAACAGCCTCAAAGGGTGTGGGGCAAAGTCAGGACATGCGGGGACCAAGTAGCAATCGGTATTGTAATTGTAAACTGTCGAAGCTGCACTGGTAAAGTACAGGAACTTCAAACGCTGATAGAAAGCACTGAAGCTGAAATCGTTATAGGTACAGAAAGCTGGCTGAAGCCAGAGATAAATTCTGCCGAAATTTTTACAAAGGCACAGACGGTGTTTAGAAAGGATAGATTGCATGCAACCGGTGGTGGCGTGTTTGTCGCTGTTAGTAGTAGTTTATCCTGTATTGAAGTAGAAGTGGATAGTTCCTGTGAATTATTATGGTTGGAGGTTACACTCAACAACCGAGCTAGGTTAATAGTTGGCTCCTTTTACCGACCTCCTGACTCAGCAGCATTAGTGGCAGAACAACTGAGAGAAAATTTGGAATACATTTCACATAAATTTTCTCAGCATGTTATAGTCTTAGGTGGAGATTTCAATTTACCAGACATCGACTGGGACACTCCGATGTTTAGGACGGGTGGTAGGGACAGAGCATCGAGTGACATTATACTGAGTGCACTATCCGAAAATTACCTCGAGCAATTAAACAGAGAACCGACTCGTGGAAATAACATCTTGGCGCTACTGATAACAAACAGACCCGAACTTTTCGACTCTGTAAGTACAGAACAGGGAATCAGTGATCATAAGGCCATTGCAGAATCCCTGAATATGGAAGTTAAGAGGAATATAAAAAAAGGGAGGAAGGTTTATCTGTTTAGCAAGAGTAATAGAAGGCAGATTTCAGACTACCTAACAGATCAAAACGAAAATTTCTGTTCCGACACTGACAATGTTGAGTGTTTATGGAAAAAGTTCAAGGCAATCGTAAAATGCGTTTTAGACATGTACGTGCCAAGTAAAACTGTAAGGGACGGGAAAAACCCACCGTGGTTCAACAACAAAGTTAGGAAACTACTGTGAAAGCAAAGAGAGCTTCACTCCATGTTTAAGCGCAGCCAAAACCTCTCAGACAAACAGAAGCTAAACGATGTCAAAGTTAGCGTAAGGCTATGCGTGAAGCATTCAGTGAATTCGAAAGTAAAATTCTATGTACCAACATGACAGAAAATCCTAGGAAGTTCTGGTCTTACGTTAAACCAGTAAGTGGCTCGAAACAACATATCCAGACACTCCGGGATGATGATGGCATTGAAACAGAGGATGACACGCGTAAAGCTGAAATACTAAACACTTTTTTCCAGACTTGTTTCACAGAGGAATACCGCACTGCAGTACCTTCTCTAAATCCTCGCACAAACGAAAAAATGGCTGACATCGAAATAAGTGTCCAAGGAATAGAAAAGCAACTGGAATCACTCAACAGAGGAAAGTCCACTGGACCTGACGGGATACCAATTCGATTCTACACAGAGTACACGAAAGAACTTGCCCCCCTTCTAACAGCCATGTACCGCAAGTCTCTAGAGGAATGGAGGGTTCCAAATGATTGGAAAAGAGCACAGGTAGTCCCATTCTTCAAGAAGGGTCGTCGAGCAGATGCGCAATACTATAGACCTATATCTCTGACATCGATCTGTTGTAGAATTTTAGAACATGTTTTTTGCTTGCGTATCATATCGTTTTTGGAAACCCAGAATCTACTCTGTAGGAATCAACATGGATTCCGGAAACAGCGATCGTGTGAGACCCAACTCGCTTTATTTGTTCATGAGACCCAGAAAATATTAGATACATGCTCCCAGGTAGATGCTATTTTCCTTGACTTCCGGAAGGCGTTCGATACAGTTCCGCACTGTCGCCTGATAAACAAAGTAAGAGCCTGCGGAATATCAGACCAGCTGTGTGGCTGGATTGAAGAGTTTTTAGCAAACAGAACACAGCATGTTGTCATCAATGGAGAGACGTCTACAGACGTTAAGGTAACCTCTGGCGTGCCACAGGGGAGTGTTATGGGACCATTGCTTTTCACAATATATATAAATGACCTAGTAGATAGTGTCGGAAGTTCCATGCGGCTTTTTGCGGATGATGCTGTAGTACACAGAGAAGTTGCAGCATTAGAGAATTGTAGCGAAATGCAGGAAGATCTGCAGCGGATAGGCACTTGGTGCAGGGAATGATAACTGACCCTTAACATAGATAAATGTAATATATTGCGAATACATAGAAAGAAGGATCCTTTATTGTATGATTATATGATAGCGGAAGAAACACTGGTAGCAGTTACTTCTGTAAAATATCTGGGAGTATGCGTGCAGAACGATTTGAAGTGGAATGATCACATAAAATTAATTGTTGGTAAGGTGGGTACCAGGTTGAGATTCATTGGGAGAGTCCTTAGAAAATGTAGTCCATCAACAAAGGAGGTGGCTTACAAAACACTCGTTCGATCTATACTTGAGTATTGCTCATCAGTGTGGGACCCGTACCAGGTCGAGTTGATGTAGGAGATAGAGAAGATCCAAAGGAGAGCGGCGCGTTTCGTCACAGGGTTATTTGGTAACCGTGATAGCGTTACGGAGATGTTTAGCAAACTCAAGTGGCAGACTCTGCAAGAGAGGCGCTCTGCATCGCGGTGTAGCTTGCTCGCCAGGTTTCGAGAGGGTGCTTTTCTGGATGAGGTATCGAATATATTGCTTCCCCCTACTTATACCTCCCGAGGAGATCACGAATGTAAAATTAGAGAGATTCGAGCGCGCATGGAGGCTTTCAGACAGTCATTCTTCCTGTGAACCATACGCGACTGGAACAGAAAAGGGAGGTAATGACAGTGGCGCGTAAGGTGCCCTCCGCCACACACCATTGAGTGGCTTGCGGAGTATAAATGTAGATGTAGCTGTAGAAGTCTTTGCGTCACCAATTAACCGTAATCTGCCATTTGCAAACACAATTCATCCAACCAGCCACACAGTCTATCCGTACTACGTACGTCACCAATGAAAACATTCACATCCTCTGATGTTTTACCCGAGAAGGAAGGTATCAAATTAGCTGCTGAACAATCTGCCACACCGGAAAAGACAGTACCCTTGCTTTCTACACTATCGCTTCCCGAGCCTGATTGAGTATTTTGCAACAATTGTTGCTCCATCCTCTGCATGTGCGGCTTTTGCAACTTATTTTCTTCAATCAGTTTATTAAGTTGCTCTGTCAATGCCACTATGGCGTCATTTGTCCTGGTTGCAGATGTCTCTGGCATTTTCCGTGTGGCATACCTCACCTCACAAAAATAAAATTGTATTACCCAGCAGCAAGTTAATTCCTAGCACGTCTAATGGCAAGCCATCTAGACTTACCACATTGCCCCGTTACATGACCATAGAAGCCACACACATCATAAGTGCTTGGTACAAGTTTATTGCAAGGAGCGAGGTGACCTGTTAATCGACACACTACACATTTAGATGGTACTAAGTTAAGACATTCCCACGAAACTGCGGTAAGTCTACAGTGCTGCTAGGCCTTTCAAATGACACTCTAACATCCCTTAACGTTACCCTCGACATGTCTAGCTACACAGAAAACATAGAGAGAAGGCAGTTGCTCGGTTGCTCCGCACGGTGCTAGTCAAAGTCGTGGCGTGGGTATGCCTGACACCACTTGTTACGACTTCTGCACCACTTGTTAGCAGCAGACACTGTGGCTGCGCCAAAGACTGAGACGGCGTGGAGTTTTAGAATTTTTTATTGAACTTTCTTTACAATTTCTCCCTCGTCGTCGCTGCACAGCCCTGTGGATCCCTCCGCCTGGCTGCTGCTGTGTTGATTCTCCGACAATGCGCGCAATGCTCGCCGCTGATCGCACTCGGGAGCCTCAGGCCACCAGTGCTCCACTGAAGCCAGATGTCCTGTGGTTGACATGAACTCGTCGCCACTCGGTGCTCCAGATCAGGCACCCCAACGTAGCCGCGTCGCCATAGGTCAGCTGCCGATGCCTGCTGCACCGGAGGCTGGGAAGCCGTCAGTCGCGATGTCCGCGAGGTCCCGTCATGGATGGACCACGCGCTGTGGGGCCGGGTTACTGTGAAGTCCGGGCGTCAGTCCCCGGCGGCGCCTGTGACCAAGACCGCGCTGCGGCTGGTCCTGCTGGAAGTTCTCGCTGTAGTTAGTCAGCCAGGCCGACTTCCAGAGCTGAAGTTGACATCTGGCAGCGAACGGATGACTCCTGCGAGCTGGAACAGACTTCCGGAATCGTCACCTACAAAGATTGAACATTTCCTCAGATCCGAACTACTTCCTAATGGCTTCTGTCTCCTGCTGCCTGCGCTCCACTACTTATATCCGGCAGGAGGACGTTTTTTACCCTCAGTGGTAGCTTTTTGTTAATACTCCTGCGGTATATTGCAGCGTAACTTTGCGTGCTGGCCTCACTTCCATTACTCAGCACTCTCCAGGCTTCACTCGGCGCTGGGTCTGTGTGCGTCCTTGCATCAGTCTGTTGGTAGACTGCTCCTGTCAGCAATACTATCTGTGCTTGCCTACTTCGCAACGCCTCAGTCGCTGGCATGCCTCTGTTTTGCCATTCTCCACTGCGTGAAGCAATGCTTACTACATGTGGCAGCAACAGTATGCTCTGGCATCCCCAGTTACTTTCAACTTAGCCACATGCAAAAGTGTTTCTGCACCCAATTTAGCGGCCGTGCTCAGGTTCTCCAAAAAATTCATATCATCCTCCCCAGCTTTTCCCGAGAAAGGGGTGACCAAAGACGCAGCGTTAGTGTCAAGAATTACTGCATTAACAGGAAACCATTCCTTTCTCACTTCTTTAGACCGAGCAAGCTCTATCTCTAATTCTGACACTCGCTCAAGTAGCTGCTGAATAGCCACCTCGGCTGACACAGACTGCTCCATCACTACCAGCTATCGAAACAAGACTACAGTAAGCCCAGAAAGAAGAACAGGAAGGGAAGACAGACTATACAATAGGTTCAGACAAACCACCAAACGAAAAATTGGCACTTACTTGTCATGTTGCAGGTGTTGCTGATCCATTGTTGCCCTTCTCAGGTGCCACATATCCTAATCGATTACCAGCCACAATTTCCTCCAAATCCAAGGAGAAGACCACTACTGTCACCAATTGTAACAGGAGTGTGTGATGCGCAGGTTGCCCGACTGACACCACTTGTAATAGGATGACCGGAGCAGATGATGTGGCAGGGTTGTAGGGCGTGGCTGGGTAGAAGAAGGTGGCTGTTTTTAGCAATCTTCCTCTTTATTGTTGGTTCTTCCAATACATTTTCCAGTAGCTCAGCCCCACCGCACGTGTCGTGGTTGAGACGTGCTGATGCGCGCAGCCCGGGGAACACGATGCCGTGCTCGGTGAGTGGCTGCGCAGGCAGTAGGAGGTAAGCAGCACGAGGCCCGGCCTAGCTCGCCTCCTGCAGACGCTGTGGCTCGTGACGACGCCGGGAGACGCCCGTGCAGCAGCGGGCAACGCCCTCCACCGGCCGGTCCTCGGGGACAGCGTCACTGATGACGACGATGTAACAGCGGCCGAACGCCCAATCGGTCGAACCGCTGCCGACGCCCACTTCTGATGCCCTTAAATAGTGCAGACCGCTGCTGAATCCGCCGGTTGCGCGGCGACGTGTTTATTAGAACGTTCTTGATGGGTTGGCTAGCGCAACCGCGCCACATGCAGCCTTCGCCTGCGTAATTCTGCTAATGCTGCATTCTGGCTGTTGATGGCTGCCGCACACGTACACACATACCAACGCTCGTTGGAAAACGGCGTCACCTGCATAATGCGCCGGCAGCCTTCTTCCACTGTCTGCCATGAGGCTGGCCCATCGCACACTGAACACACTAAATCACAATTTCGCACCATATTTCTTAATAATAACCCCTTGTATTCTACACTATGTAATGACAAAGTATCACTATGGCACTAAAACTGTGAAATGTGGAATGAGGACTGAGTATTTTGTCAGTGAAAAAATAATTTTCAGCATTAGTTGTATGAAGTCTAGAAGTTTGACAAGATAATTTTCAGCATTAGTTGTATGAAGTCTAGAAGTTTGACAAGATATTTCTCTATAGATCATTTAAAGTATAGGATAAGGGAAAGGGATGAAAAAAGGCCAAATGAGAAATACAGTTACGTTTTCATAATTTCCTGCCTAGTACAAACATAAGCAGATAAACTGTTATCTGCAACTAAGTGTACATAGAGCAATAGACAGTAATATTCAGTGTAACAGGTTATCTTGTGGTAAACATCTTTTTTCCAAGTTTAATTTCTATGGAATAAATAATGTGCTGCACTTATACATTGAATACTACCAGGTAAAGGACAATTAGTTAAACCTCATAGTGAACTATATGTTAACAGAGTGCGTTCTCTGGTCATACTTGTGCTGTATAGGGTGACACTAAACTGAGCTGATCATTTATTGAGGGAAGATGTACAGACCACGTAATAACTATACTCAAACTGTAAATATTAGTATGCAAGCAGCATGAAAGATAGCATTTCTAGTATATAAGTCAAGCATAATCTAGTACAAGGTGCTATTGGACTGATATTATATTTTGTATGTGAATATTTATATGTATCCTAATCTCTTGCTTATCTATTTCATGTGAGTCGATATGAATTCTATTTTAAATTAGAAAATTGCTATGCAAAGATATACTGGCACAATTTCATCAGCGTGATTCATTATAGTTAAATGATGTGAGACTATGAGTTATATGAGTTTATGAGGAACAGGAGTTTAGATTTTTGCCACATGCAATTTCGGAGGCATACATTAATTTCGTGATCACAGTCTGCGTTGTTTGGATTTTGTTTGTGCTTTGCTCATTGCCTATCCGTATCGAGAATGGGATTATTTCGTGGGTACATGGTAACATAACGATAACCTAGATAATGATACTCAATCTATGAAATATAGAAAGAGGGAAGTAAAGAATTTCGTGAATATCAGACCACAAGCAATGCATTCTAGCGAACAGGGCTAACATAAAAAAACACACAAGAGCAACACATTGTTCATGTAAAGTACGCAAGTTGTGAGGACAAATGTAAAAACTATGTCAGTTAATTTGTACAAGAAGAAAATGCAATCCAGGGAACGAAAACACTGGTGTGAATAAGAAAAAGGGACTCATTTATTTGTGAGTGTTTTATAAAAGAAGATTTCGACATGAACTGGTGGACAAAGGTCGCAATAGGGCACTCAAGTGAGTGACGTTAGGAATCCAAAATATATAAAGTAAATAAGTCGTACATAAAGTGAACAGTTCATATGTCAAACACACCATTGTGAACTGCACACCAGCCAATGCAGTGAGAGGTCCTGTGCACAGGATGTGTCTTCAGTGTGTACACGCATGTATCCGCAGCAAAAAGTGACTTAGCGAACTTATAGATGATATTATTGCATTGCCTCATCAATAAAAAAAACCGTGTGAAAGCGTGCCTAATTGTCGCCGTACACAAACTTTGCAATTATACAGTGATAGAAACTTTTTTTATGTAACAACAATTCTAAGCAGTGATTCTGCAGAGACATTCTTGAAATGATTATGGTGAACAGTAAAAAGCGTAAACGAGTACTGTTTGTTAAGTCAGCAGTGAAGAGCTCGACTCAGTTTGAAAATACGCCATGATCTGTAGACAGTGGTGCCAACTACAAACTAGTGATGAATAAAGTTCCCTAAAGATACACCCTCATCGCAAGAACAATACACATGGAAGACAATAATTAAAGTGAAATCTATTGTGCTAATAAAATTTTGCTTTAAGGCAGCTCTGCGATATTGAACTAATTTTTGTAGAGCTTATACTCCCTTGCTTTGATTTTCATGTATGAACGGCTGCAGGCGATCGTCATGTGTATGGAGCAAGCAGGAGTGGAAGTGTGGCCAGCTGCCAGAGCCATTCACATGCGTTCCAACTACAATAGGCATATAGCTGAGCAGCAGGTTTTCTGGATCGCTGCCAGAGGTCACCGCACGAGCCAACGATACTGTCTCCTCAACAGAGCCCCCCAAAACAAGGGAGTGTTGCTACGTATCAATTGGACATGCAACACATGTAAAAAGTAAAAAAAGAAAAAACATAACAAAGTCAGAAAGAACTTATATCTGTACTACTGTCTTTCTGCATATTTGCTAAAAGTTTATTAACATTTTCTAAAAGACAAATGTATGTGAACAAACGTTAAAAAACAGACACACAAAGACAGTAAAGTGTATGTACTGAACATTTTCTCTAAAAGAACTGCCAGATGGACAGGATATTTTGTTAATGAATCTGTTGGAAAATGATATTTATTTACTCCTCTATAACACAATGCATAATAACTTATCACAATGAAGCCTTGTTTTGTATTTCTAGAGACAAAACAAGAAACAAGTGTTCAAGGGGGCAATGAAACATTACTTTTTTGAATAATTAATCTACTATGCCCCAATCGTTTAATTAATAATAAAATACATTAAGAATAATTTTCTCTGTGTAAATTAATCTGTAAAGTAAGGAGAAAAGGCCAAAATTTAATGTAAGAAATTTATTTTTTTTGCTGTTCCGTTAAAGAATGTTACAGAGAAATGTTTATCTATCGAAACTGCAAAACAAGTTGAAGGCAGTCGTCGTAATTTGTTTTTGGATTATATAAAAGAAGGAACTGTGAGCTCTCTCTATCCCCCTCGTTTGTTTTCGATGGCTGTTTCACAAAATGCAAGTGTTGCTCTCGTATCTGTAACTTTTGGTCAAATAATTACGCGCATTTAATTATAAAAGTCGTGTTTAAATTAACAATTTACTTTCATTTTTCATTAACTCTACATACCAAACTATTATGCCCCATTTTAGAACATTATCAGGTTGCATCAAAGGAGAGTTGCCGACGAATTGTTTGGTGGTCACCGTCGAACGCTACTAGTGTTCAAACGGCTATTAGTTCAACAAACTTTTATTTCAGCATCCCTGTGATTTATTTTACCAGTCGTTTCTGTCAGTATCCGGACAATGTAATTACGCAAACTAAACAATGCCATTGATCAATGTTCTTGTTCGTCTGATAGGAATCTGATTCTGGTTGGCGGAATATATATTTCCATTATCCACGAGCAAATATTTTCTATGCACCATTTTACCATTTCAGAAGCTTTGCCACCAGCAAAAGCGATAAATATAATATTACATTTTTTTAAAAAAATACCAGTAATATTATAACTTCTTTAAAAAAAGCTAAATTTTTGCATACATACTGCTGTAATATTACTTTAATGACTACAAAAGAATGGTGTTTAGATTTTTTACTGAGTTGTACTAACATACAGCGTATATTTATGAACACAATGGGCAGAGCGAGTGGTTTTGTTATCTTCAGTCTTTTCATGCAGATACATCTCACATCCACTTAACAGTTAGTAGCTCTGTATGGTGACACTCAGGCTGCTGGTCCACCTATGTTAGCACAGTGTCAAGACACGTAAATGCCTCACCAGCTGACAGTCCTGCATCTGGTTCAGTGAAAATGTCATCTGCCTTCAGTTCCTTCACTAACACTTTAAATGATTTTTTTCATTATTGATAAGTTGGAATGCTGGGTTTGAAGTATCACAAGCGAGCCATTCAGATGCAACAGCTGCACACAAATCGGAACATCAAGAAATTTTCAACAGGATCTTTCTTGTATTCTCAAATGATATTTCGTCCCCTGCCACTTCTCTTTCTTTCTCTACTTTTTCACACTTGTTCTTTTCATCTTCATATTTCTGTATCTCATAACTGGTTGAAATGCCTTTCAATTTATTCCAAGCTCTTTTTAATGTGGTTAGCTTCACCAAATTCCATGCTTCGATCTCCATGTAAAAACAGTCTTGTAAAATCAATTTTTGGTGATGAGCCACAATGTTTTCTTCATTTCCATCTTCTGTCAAAAGCTTCCTCAACAGCTGTTCCTCTGTAATGTCGCTTAGTAGTTTCAATAACCGATTGGTCCATTGGATGTAGCAAAGTCGTTATGTTTGGGGCAAGAAGCCTGTTTTGAAACGTCCATCTTCTTTATCAGGAAGGCGTTTTGCGTGAGGTGGGTGCATGCATTACCCAGATTTAACATTAACTTATTTTCTACTTTCCCTACGGTCTTTTGGCATTTTTTTGCATCAGGTATGGAAATTGAATAGTATCATTTGCAAAACAAAGTAGCAGTCATCCAGACCTTTCGTTGATTCTTGTAATGGAAACTTTTTTAACGTTTTTGAAAGCCTGGAGTTTTTCAGCTTTCCTATCAACAGAACAGGTACCTTGTGGTTTCCTGTAGGGTTAACACAGTTAGCATGGTAATAGGGGCTTCACTAACGTTATGGACAGGAGCAATAGTTTCCCTTCTAGGAGCCAAAGTTGTTTCAGGCAAAGCCTTCCAAATAAGAGCTCTCTCAACTGTTTTGTATAACAATTGAGGGGCATTAGATTCTGCTTCAACTTTGGATTTTTCAGTAAAATGTACTGTTTCTTTTGGGTCTGCTGATAGATTTTCGCCACTTAAATCCAATTCACGAATACCGTGTCTTGCCTTGAAATTCTGTAGTGAGCCATTGCTCACTTTAAATGAACCCAACTGTCATGAAGTGATTATGTAGATTTTTGTGGCGCAATAAATGTTCATAGTCTTCACAGGTATGAGGCTGGAATTCTATTTTATCAAGTATAAAAAAAAACAATGGTCCGATTTTCGACGAGCTGCGTCTTAATTTGCGATTCATCACTTTTGTTAGTTTATATCGCTGGCGGCGCTGTAAGTCTTTGCTTCACAGAGGGAAGCCCTTTCGCTTCTCATGCATGTGCAGTCATCTGTTTCCAGTGTATAAACAAGCCACCGTATCTAATGTTACTTTTTGCCCAGTTACGGCAGTGGCATCGATTCCTCTCCACCCTCCAAGGTGACCTCATTCTCATTCCCCAACACACACACCCCGAATCCAATACCACTCCTGATGTCGTCCTATCCTCCCCTAACCTCCTTGGCCACATCGCGGTGGACGTCCTTGACCCTATTGGCAGTGACCATCTCCCTGGCCTCCTCACCATTTCAGACGGTCGTCGCCTCCGTCCCGATCCTAGTATCGATCCTCCCCCAAAATATGTCCATGATTATTCCTGTGTCGACTGGAACGCCTACCAGGATACCCTCACTACCCATGTCGATAGCCACCCCCTCGCCTACCACCACCCTGATGACATTACCTGTGCCACCTCCTTTCTCCAGCAGTCCTTGCCTGAGGCTGTGGAGGCCCACATCCCTACTGTCGCCATCCACCCACACCACCCCATTTTACCCCCACAGGCCGTCCTCCTCCTCCATGAATCCCACCGTCTCTACCATGCCTTCCTTCACACACATGACCGGGACACACAAAGACGCCACCGGCAACTCCAATGACATGTCCGAAACTTGCTCGCTGCTAAGAAACGGCGGGACTGGCGACAGACATGCACCTGTCTTAATGCTACCCTACGTATAAACTCATCTAAGTACTGGTCAGCCATCCGTCGCCTTACCGGATCTAACCCCCTCCTGCTACCCTCTCCTTTATGATGACCAGCCCTTTCCGGACAACCTCAGTAAGGCCAATCATTTTGCTTCTTACCTCTCCGATATCTTTAGCCTCCCTGACGATCCCCATTTCGATTACTCACTCTTCCCTGATGTCCATACCGAGCGAGGTGGCGCAGTGGTTAGCACACTGGACTCGCATTCGGGAGGACGAAGGTTCAATCCCGTCTCCGGCCATCCTGATTTAGGTTTCCCGTGATATCCCTAAATCGCTTCAGGCAAATGCCGGGATGGTGCCTTTGAAAGGGCACGGCCGGTTTCCTTCCCCATCCTTCCCTCACCCGAGCTTGCGCTCCGTCTCTAATGACCTCGTTGTCGACGGGGCGTTAAACACTAATCTCCTCCTCCTCCTCCTGATGTCCATGATCAAACTGACACCTCTGCCACTCCACTCGCTCCTGGCTTCCATTACTGGGACAACATTACACACACAGAACTCAATGCCCCGATCACTACCGAGGATATCATATCTAGACTCCGCACGAAATGCAACACTGCTCCCAGTCACGACCGTGTTACCTATCATCACCTCCATGAAGCTCCCACCTCCTTCCTCTCCACCCTGACCAGACTCTATAATGTGGTCTTGTCCACCGGCTTCTACTCCAACCTGTGGAAAACCTCCTGGAGCCTGATGTACCCAAACCCATCAAACCGCCATCTGCTGTCTTCTCCTACCATCCCATCAGCCTTACATTGGTCTTCGGCAAGGTCCTGGAATCCATCCTCACCCGATGCATCCATCAGCATCCCCACCAGCACCACTTCCTTCCCACTATCCAATGTGGCTTTCGACTGTATTCTCTGCCGATAACCTTCTCCTTCACCTCACTCACCTCCTCTCCGAACAACTCAACTCCAGTCACTCCGCCATATTCCTCTCCCTCGACCTTGAACGTGCTTACGACCGTGTATGGAATTCCAGTCTCCTCTTCAAGCTCCAAACCTTCGCCCTTCCTATTAACTACATCCCTCTGATCGGGTCCTTTCTTTCCCAACGGCCTTCCTATATCACCATTCATAACACAGAATCCTACACCTTCTATCCCTCCGCCAGTGTGCCCCAAGGTTCCGTCCTCTCCCCTCTTCTCTACCTTCTGTATACAGTGGACATGCCACTGCCTTCACCCCCAGTCATCCTTCTCCAGTACGCCGATGACACCTCCTTCCTTGCCCTCCCCCCCACCCTGCAACGCTTCCAACACCTTCTCCAATCTCATCTTGACTGGTTCACTACTTGGTGACCCAGGTGATCATTGTAGGCAAAACCACCCCTTCCTTCCGTCTTCTTGCTTTCTATCTCACCATCTACGGCCGTCCTATCAACCTCACACCCACCCTCAAGTACCTTGACGTCACCCTTGACCATCGTCTCTCCTGGACCCCCATCTCCGAACTATCCAAGCCAAGGCACATTTTCGACTCCGCCTCCTCAAGCTCCTTTCTGGCTGCACTTGGGGTCTGGACCCCTCCACCATCCTCCACACCTATAAATCCCTCATCCGCCCTATCCTCTGCTATGCCCATCCTGCCTGGATCTCCACCCCTCCTACCTTCTACAAATCCCTTCAAATCCTGGAATGCCATGCGCTCCTCCTCGCCTATCGCATCTGCCTACCCTCCACCACGCAGATCCTATATGACCAAACTCCGTTCCCACACCTCCTTTTCCTCGATCGGATACTTCCCACAAACTTGATTCCCTCACCTGCTTGTCTCTCCCATCCTTTCCCACCCCCATCCACTGCTGCGCCTGTATTCCCACATCCCACCCACTCTCCATCTCCCCACCCTCCATACCCTTGCCCAAGGTGGCTTCCGCCAACTCCCCCTCCCTGATGATGCCCTCATCCCCTCCATCTACCCCTCCTACCAACTTTGATCCTCCCTTCCCTACCCCTGTGTTTTTCCCCCAGGGCACACTCTTCCCTCCTCTCCCTCCTCTCTTCCTCCTCCACTCCTCTCCCCCTGGGCTTCCCTTACCCCCCCAACCTTCCTTTCTCCCTCTCCCTTCTCCTCTGCCACTGGCATCTACACCCTCCCCCTCTCCCTCCTACCCAAACCATTTTCCCTTTGGCAGGTCCCCAGATTTGTGCGTGAACAGTGAATATTCATGCCCCAGAGATCGTTGCCAGTGTAGTGTGTGCCTTTGTGTTAATGCTTCAGTGTCTCACCGTTTGTGCTCCATTGTTCATGTGTGTTATTTCTGTTGTCTCTGTTTGTGTACAAGTGCTGAAAGTTTTTTATTCGGACACTGCGCCTGTCAACGATTCCATGTATTTTAATATGTCTGTCTACTGTTATTATCCACCATGTTTGTTTTGTTTTTCTATGCCTCTTTCTGTACTGTTTGTATTATCCATGACCGAAGAGTGGCATAGATTGGCCGCTGCCGACCTGCCTTTCTTTTAAAGGTGTTGAAATAACAATAAAGGGAAAAAAATGTTACTTCAGTTACAGTGTGACTTTGCACCTACAATCTCACCAGAAGATGGCGGCCAGCTGGACCATCTCGCCGTCAGGATGAAATTCGGTTGCATGCCAGTGAAGAGCATCAACAAGACAAACTATCGATTTTCTCAGCTAAAAGTTTTGCCTCTTGACAAATAATCAGCCCTGAAAGAGGGTTTCCCAATGCTCGCTGCTGTAAAAATCTTTTGAATACTGCCTCTTCAAGCTCTTAGTTTTCTGCTGTAACCAGTGCCTTCCTCGACAAACTCCCATCTTCTTTCTCAAGAACAAATACACAATTTAAATTTAGAGACTTGGTTTTTTATGTCTGAAATGGTTGGTGTTCCCAGTCTAAACACCTCAGCTAAGTGCAGAGCACTGATGCCTTTGCCTAATTGTGAAAGGGCTTTTCTTTTGCCTACCAACAACAAGGCACATTTATGTTGCCATAATTATTTGGTGCATGTGTAGAAGCTTAAAGCTTCAAAACTGGTTGTGGAATAAATTAAGAAATTACTGGCATCTGAAGTGGAATTTTTATTCTAAAAATAGGTTCCCCAGTCGCGGATGTTCACTTGATCAAATATTTTGTCTGAGAAACAGTGAAGTAATATTATCCACACTCAAAGCAGCAAATGCACTGACCACGAGCTATGCATCAGAAATGTTTATGTTGGCTCTACACGAATTGGGCTAAATGTTGGCTCCAGGGGGGGGAGGGGGTACAGTAGCATAAATAATGACCAGTGTTGGTGCCAGATCTGACACTAATCTGTGGACTAAGGGGTATGCAGCACAGTAAATTAAAACACACACACACTCAAGACAAATCAGTCTAAACGTTAAGGTAATGACACAGGTTGATGTGAGCTGCAATGAATGATGGACACCACAGACAAGATAATGTAAATGTTGCATCTACAAAAATGTTTGATTGATTGTTAACTGGATGATTTTGTCTTTAATAAATTCACTGCAGATTGATTTGAGAACGATAGAGAAACGTGCAGTATCCTTTATACTATAATAATCATATGATCCAGATAATTGATAATCTGGATAGTTGGACTTCAGACAATATGTTACTTATGAAACAATTTGAAATATTATTAAACTTCATGTCTTCCAAGCAGAATGAGATAATGTTAGGTGGAAATCTTAATTTATATATTTAGAACATCCTTGTTTTAGAACTGTACTTAAGTCATTTGCCATTTCCTGTAATCTAGCTCCATTTACACGATTTTCAATAAGAGTTGTAGATATATAAGGAATGTCAGATAATAATGTAATTCCTATAGCTAAGTCATCTCAGACCACAATAATCAGCTTTTTGACAATTAGTATAGGTTTGCTTGACATAAATAGAAACAAATGGAAAACTATACAAGTAATAAATGAATAAATTCACAAGAATGCAAGATACAAGCTGCAAGGATGTATGCAACAACCTTGGTGTTAATAAAAGATCAATGTATTCTGTAACACAGTTACAGTTACTTTGGAAACCATTCCTAAGAAACTAACTGATGGAAGCAGATTGAATTCCCCTAATCCTTGGGTTACAAACGAAATCAGAACATCATACAAAACTAAGAGAACACTTTACTTGGCATGAACAGAAACTGATGATGACAGTGTTAGATAACATTATAGACTGTGTTGTAAAATTCTAAGAAAAGTGATCAGAACATCAAAATAGATGTACTAATGAAAAGCTCTCCGATTTCTAGTTGGGTGTCAGTGTTAACAAATCGTCACCTTTCGATGAGTATTACAATCTTCTGGAAAAGTGACCTGATACTGCTTTATTTATATTGAAATGGCCATCCCCTCCATCAGGCTGGGTCTTTTGTGGCTGGCAGGCGTGGAGTGTATGTTTACCGGGTGCAGCAGTAGAGTGGATGCGGAGTGGAGCATGCACTTCAAGCTCTACAGTCTCTACATAGGCGTTCTTTATCTGTATCACATGCTGGCCACTGCTGGATACATTCTCAGTTTATACTACCTAATGCAGGATTCCATGGTCAACATAGATGATACCCTTGATTCCCATTGACTAGATTCTCATGGATCATTGTTTCTATTGACTGTTTTATAATACTTTCATAGTTGTCTCTAGTTTGGTACAACAATTTACTAAACTTCAGACATGTATTGTACTACTAGTGTTTGCAGAATTAAGGAGAAAAATAAAGTAGGAGGCGTCTTAATTATTTTTCTGTGTTCCTGTTGTGATTTTTGTATATCATACATAATTTCATATGTACATTTTTTGCATTTTGTATAGTACTGTAACAGAATCTTTTCGCTCTGTCTCTTTGTCAGTTTACTTAAGGAATCGGTTTAGTTCTAATGTTCTCTGTTAAATGGGTAAAGACTGCTGTACATATTAATCTCTGTAAGTGATCTCTCTTAGAATATCAGAATTGTCAACAAAAGTTTAGGAACAATTCGTCGCTTTACAACAAATTTATTTGTGCAGTCTAAGAGAAAGGTCATTTTTATTATGACAATAACTGTTCACATACATAAACAAACGGCCCAAGATGTATGCTATAGACCCAACGGAAACAGAATGACAGCAGATCCATTACCAGCAGTTGGGTGGTGGTGGGGGAAGCGCATATCATATGGCCAGTAGAAGAGCAATTTATACTGGACTTAACGGAACGAAACGTCAAGTTCCACAAAGCATTTCAGTTAATCGAATTCACGTATATCACAAACGGAGCTGGATGGAACTACAATGCCAAGAAGTCATAGGAAGAAAAGGTGTGAGATTATCATTGGATGTGTGTGTGTTTGGTGAGGGGGGGGGGGCATATCATGTGGCCAGTAGAAGAGCAATTTATACTGGACTTAACGAAACGAAACGTCAAGTTCCACAAAGCATTTCAGTTAATCGAATTCACGTATACCACAAACGGAGCTGGATGGAACTACAATGCCAAGAAGTCCTAGGAAGAAAAGGTGTGAGATTATCATTGGATGTGTGTGTGTTTGGTGAGGGGGGGGGGGGGGCTGTGGGTGAGATGGGGAGTTACGTCTTGTGCTAATAGCAGAAGTGAACATATTATCGTCGCGCTTACGTTACAGCAGTGGATTTTGTGCTTTGAGACCTCTTGTGCTTTGAGCCCTCTTAATCCTTATTTCCGTTTTGATTTCGCGATAGATTGTGAAGGCTACATGAGCATTGGATATTTTTCCTACGAGTGTGAGGTGAAATGTATAAAAGCGAAAAATTGTGTAGGTTTTACAGTGCCTATACAAAGAAAAAGTTTACGCTGTGCTTAGAAAAGAACGTAAACAGATTAACAGCGAAAGCGTCGGGTCTAGCAAAGGAGAAAAATACAATTGTTTTCATATTTTTTTGTATTTGGGAAGAGCACAATACACGATGGATAAAGCAAGAAGGTATTACACATTGCCTTGTAAATACTGTTTAAGGTACTTTTATGTGCATGTTTACTTGAGCATATATGACGAGATTCGAAATATTTGGAAGTTATTTTTCATATTGTTTCACCTCTCACCAATAAGGAAAATACGCAATTTTGGGAATACTTTCATTATGAATTTCCCTTTGGATATTAATAACCTCTGCTGTCATTGCTAGACTCTTAATTCTATTACAAGGTTCCGAATTTGTGTATCACATACAGTATTTCAAAAACCCACCTTTACCGTTCATTATTTGGCTAAGCGAAGTGTTGTTGTGGTGACTTACCACAATAGTAACACTTCTCTGTTTGACGGGGACATTCCTTTCTGTAGACGTGCACAGAGAATCACCCTGAAATGAAACAACTTCATCCTGATGACTGTCATGTCAGAGGAGATGAGCCCGTAGAGTGTTTCCACAATCCATTTTGATGGCACAATTTTTTGTGAAGGTATGCATGTGCAGGCTTGTATAGCATGTTGACTACCAGCTTATAGACTGCAAAGATAATATTTTTCGAAATGTTTTGAATGGTAAAACACTTTGGTTTATGATACAAGAAGTTTGTGGGCAATACGGTGTTGTGAGAGGCGGCTAGGGTGACTTATTGGCTGATAGCGTCTTGCTAAGCAGGAAAATGGTATTGTAAAGTGAATGAACTTTTGCTGTATATTTTTTTTTGTTTCTGGTAAAATTTCTATAGCTTTAGAATTTTATGGAACCAGTACTTGTCATAGGCTTGTTTTTTGTTGTAGAGTCACACGATACTTCTAATCCAACCCGCACCAAAGCCGGAAACGAGAACATATTCCGATTTTGAATCGGTCAATGAATGCATGGAAGGTAAGGCAACTGTACTCAGTGCGTGATAGAGAATTAACAGCACAAGGGAAAGTTTTGTTTTGGTATTTGTGGACGTGTTTTACAAATTTGATAGTAGCTACGTCCTGATTTTCGCCAGAAGTTAATAAACTATTAGTTAGCATATTTATCTTCTGTCGATCTTCACATAAATCGTTGCAGCAGGTATAGGGAGAACGAATTTTCGACTATGAGCAGAATGACTGTTTATGTCCTATGTTGTTGTTCTACATCAGGTTTTCATTTCATTTGATCGGGAGGTGCTTCAAAATTATTCCATACAGTACCACTATCTGACCCTGTTTACGTTATCTTGTGTACATTGTAATTGTGGTAATTCTTCTGGATTAAGTTTCGTTGGGGGATCAATTATTCTGCCCCAAATTTGGACCTTACTGAAGAAAATTGTATGTACAATTCTGGTCGACATGGAATTGAGCTACATTTAAGTCAGAATTTATTTGGTTAACTGGGAAATAATTTGTGAACAAATGGTAAAAATTTAGAAACAGTTTTAGATGACCAGTTGCCTATGAGGGGAAATAGTGGTGTTTGGCATTTTTTTGTTTGGTGAGGTACTCTTGGGTTATTTCAATTTGTTTTTCCATAGGGCTTAGTTGGACATAGAGCAAAACTTCAAACTCAGCTGTATAAGGTGTAAACATGATTTAGTTGAGTGCTTGTTTTAATATTTATATCAGGTAAATAGTTTTGAGAAGCATTTATTTTGTTCTAACATTGAAATATTAGAGTCATGTGCGACTGTTGCCTAATAGGTATGCATGAATTGATGGTAGAACTGCATTAAAGCGCACCTCATCTAAAGTCTCAACTGCTTGTGCTCATACATTCACAGCAGTTTAGAATAACTGTTTTAACAAGCAATGGAAAGTACGGGATTGAATAATGACAGTATTATGGAAAGGATGTATTGCTGCTCACAACATACAGTAGGCATAGCCGTAGACAGGCATAATGAAAAAGACTGCTGAAGTATTTACTCATAAGCTTGTGGACAAAGGTCTTTGCCTGAAGTAGGAAATGCACTCACCCACACTCCTCCCCCTTACACACACACACACACACACACACACACACACACACACACAAAGACAGCCACCCTCTCCAAAAGCTTAAGAGTAAATACTTCTACATTTTTCATTGTGCCTGCAACTCAACACATCCTCTGAGATGAGTAGCAATCTATGCTTTCCATAATATTATGTCTGTTTTATACTGTGTAGGTGGAAATACAGTATGTGCTATGTGATACATGATGCACCTCTGTTTTGTGTCCCTGGTTTCATTCAGGCCGTCTCATCCACCATCTCTGATTTGGATGTAGCCTGGCCATGCCAGATTTTAGCATTGTATCCGTTTCCATGTTGTAGCCCTGTAGAGTTCGGAAGTTTTGTCACTGTTAATACCTTGATGGTACATAATGGCACTTTTGAATATTTTGAAAATAAATTACCATTTTCTTGTCATCTAAATGATGTGACATTTGGAGACTGTGCATGCTGTTGTGTATAGATTGCGGAAATAAATAATCTCATTTACGTATACATACGTATTTTGCAAGCCACCATATGGTGCATGGCACTTTGTGCCTTTGTGTAAAAACATCAAGACAGGAGAGTAATGCATGCTTAAGTTTTCATATTTTATTTTCCTGTAGCAATGGTTTGCCATTACACAGAGTATCACATAAAGGGAAAGGTTTGACTCCTAAAAGGGATTTGTTTTAATCCCCAAAGCATGGACTGTCACTCAGGATATAAAATTAATAGTCATTGTTCCTTTGTTTTTAATTTTAACAACTTTCATGCATGTTTTAAAGGGTTTGTCAAAGGCAAAGCTATCAGCTTATGCATTATAATATCTGCGGTTGTAATGGTTAGCTTTATTTGAGATTCGTAAGTGTGAAAAGTAGCATTCAATGAAGGATGAACGTTGTGCTATGTCTGTACAGTACTTTAACCAATTCAGTTTCTAACACCAGTCTGGAAAACTTTTTTATCTAGTTTATAATTTGTTGGAGCCACTCTGGAAATTAAGGGGTGATGGATTTTTATGTTATACAGCTTGAGAAACTAATGTACATTAATAACGTGTGGAGTTGGAAAATAAGTTTCCCCTGTTGACTGTGGTCAGAGTTGTTTGTGAAAGGAAAAAAAGAGAATGAGACATTAAACATAAGACATATCTTTATTTTTCTACATAATTTCCAAGTACATTGAGACATCTGTCATGCGGCTTTATAAGCTTCTTCGAAAAGCCTTCCAGGAAAAAATCAGGGCATTGCATACGGAAGAAGTGTTGAATGGCTTGTTTGATGTCGGCATTGCTGCCAAAGTGTCTTCCATGGAGTCTTCTTCAAAGCAGGAAACAGATGGAAGTCACTTTGTGCGATATCCGGACTGTAAGGCGGATGGTGTAGGCGCTCCCAGCCAAGAGTTGCATTTGTGTTTTGCATTGCCGTTGCCATGTGTGGTCTCTGAGAAGACCAGGCCACTTTTTCCGAATCACCTCTTTCAATTTCGACAGAGTCGCACAGTACTGTGCAGCATTGATGGTTGCATCCTCCAGAAAGTCCAGCAGCAAACCTCCTTTTGTGTCCCAGAAAATGGTGAGTAGCACTTTACCTGCAGACGGAGTGCTTTTGAACTTCTTTCGGACAGGTGATGACGGATGTTTCCACTCCATGGATGCGGCCTTCAATTCGGGTGTGTAATGGTGGACCCATGTTTCGTCCCCCATCACAATCCAAAACACAAGGTCATTTCCAGATTCATGGTAATGCACAAGCTGTTCCAGGCTGAACGCCATGCATTGTTCCATGTGTGTCAGGGTCAGTTGGCGGGGCACCCATCGTGCTGACACCTTCCTGTATCAAAGAATGTCGTGGATGATCTTGTGAACTCGCTCATGTCCGATTCCAAGTTCTGCTGCTACTCCATCGATGGTGATACATTGGTTCACTTTAATCATGTCATTCACCTTCCTGACATGTGCATCTGTAGTGGCTGTGCACGTCCGTCCAGGTCTCGGTATGTCCTGCACTTGCTGACGTCCATCACTGAATTGCTGTCACCATCTCGACATCACACCTGACCCATACATTTCAACAAGGCAGTTACGAATTTCTGTGCCTGATACTCCACTTGCCCATTCATAGTAGATAACAGCTCTCACTTCCACCTTTGACCCTGACTCCAAAGCGCACCTTCTCTCCATAGCTCTGGGCAAAGACTGAGAAGCTCGCCTCCGCTTTGCGCAGGCCTGCGACAGCGCCATCTGCTGGATCGTGGTCGACCTCTACCCAATGGTGTAGCGGTGTCTTCCACTTGCGTGTTCATCTGCCGTGTCGTCTTTCGCCCCTATCACACAACTCTGCCCACAGTCGAAAGGGGAAACGTATTTTCCAACTCCCCCTCATACATGTAATAACTACAAAAATTGGATACTTGAGCACTGCATTTGCAATAAATAAATTAACACATTCGGTGCGCCAGGTATGGGAACTTGAATTGAGTACATTACAGGTGCTTTTGTTTCCACACAATATTGTTTTCTGGACCAACAGCAGCTACTTAAGAGTAAACGTATTCTGAAAGAACTAGTTTTCTCATCATACATAGATTAAAAAGAAAATAAGATACTCAGTATGTAAGTGAAAACCTTAGGGTGGCTTTCCTGTGTGTTAGTTATGATAGGCTAGCTGAACTCACAGGCTGCATGTATGGAAATGCTGTAATGTACTCCATCAGGGGGTGTACTAACATCATGCTAATGCCAAGGACTCTCCCTGTGTGCATGGGGCAGCAGCATTTCTGGGTGTAGGTGTTGTATTTTGTGAGGGTATGAGATTTTCCAGGTGTTTTGTAGCCAGAGTTCTTGAAAATAAATCATTTCATTGATTGAAGGTGAAATCTTGTACTAATTATGAATATAAATGAACAAGCTTTATTAGCAGAAGATTCGTTTGTTGTTGAGAAAAATTGTACAGAACCTAAGTGTAATTGATATTATTAAAGAGCAAGTCTTGCTTTCTGTGTTATTACTTGTCTGACATACCCCACAAATGCTCGCCAAACGAGGTGCCCCCTCCAACCCGAGAGCTCGTCACTCTTTGGCGGGTTCGTGCTTAGCTGCAACAGTGCCCCAGCCTTTGCAGCAACTTTTCCCTGCATGTCTGACCTCTTGCTATCCCCCCCCCCCCCCCCCCCCCCCCCTTCTCCTCCGTGGGGAACATATCTGGGGTGTTACTGGGAATGTTACACGTTGTTCATCTCTGGCATAAGAAGTCTCACCACCGTTTTGGTTCCTCTTTTTCGTCTTTCTCCCTAGGCACTCCTGAAGGCCGGCCCACACATCTGACGTGTAGCAAGTGACTGGGTAACAAGTGGGTAGGGTTTTCACGTGCCTCCTGGTACAGGCCAGGCCCAGGGAGGGGTGATTGCCTGAGCTGTTACCTTCCCAAGTTGCCGATTGGGCCTCTGTCATGTGTTCGGGAGGTGTGACCTGAGTTGTAAACAATCACGTAAGGCAGGTGTGGCCACTTGTGAACTGGTCCACCAGTTGGAAGAAGTGCGCCATTGGAGATGCTGGCAATCGTGGAGATTTTCTCGCAATGAGCCAATCATCTTCACAATCCATGCCTACGAAAAGTAAACAGAATGAGGCTAACGATTCAGAGACCCTTCCCAGCTGCACCATGGTTCCTCGTGGTTTCGTGCACTGAGGACGGTCAGTCCTTCACAATGGTAAATCAGCTTATTATTCAGAAAGGTGTTCATGCAATTGCCAGCCCTGTGAAATTCTGCTCTCGTTTATGGAATGGCACTTAGCTTTTAGAGACTACTTCTGATTTCCAAGTGCAAATGTTTGACACCTCGCTTCTCCACGGTTATCCTGTTCAGGTCGAGGCCCATAGTACTTTGAATTCTTCCCATGGTGTTATTTAAACTAAGCTGCTCGACAGTCTGACCAAGGCCGAAATCCAATCAGACCTCTCTGATTAGGGTGTCATTGCTGTCCATCAGGTGACGAAAAAGGTAGATTCCTCCTTAATGTCCAAACACACTTATTTTTGCACCTTTGATAGAGTGGTGCTTCCATCTAAGATCAAAGTAGGCTATAAAATTATCGTAGTCCGACTGTTCATTTTGAACCTGATGTGCTGCTATCACTGTCATTGTTTCAACCATACTAGAACATATTGTCGACACCCAGCCAAATGTGTAATCTTTGGTAGGGATGCGCATGACTACGATTGTCCACCTCCTTCTGCCGCTGTATAAACTGCAAAGATGACCGTGCTGCCTCCTCTCGAAATTGTACCATGTATCTCGATGAGCGGGCTGTCCATGAGATCCACGTAGAAGAAAGTGTGTCTTACCCAGTCGCACACAAGTTATTGGCTAGTCATAAAACCCTGCATTCTAAAGTCTGGCAGTTATAATTCTAGTCTTGCTACGTTTGCTCCATGAAGGACATGTTCATATAGACATGTGACCTCAAATTTAGCCCTGAGGTTGTGAAATAACTCAGTGTCCAGGTAGCATTGCCATCACCTCGTCCTGCTGTGCAACAAGCCATCAAAATCTCGCCTCAAGGGGCAAAGCCACCAGCTACACAACCGGCAGGCTGGAAAGGACAGGAGGAATACTCCCATGACTACTTCCTATGTCCCTCCAGCTCACCAACATCTGAGTCTTCCTTCACTAACCGGAAAGGCTCAAAGACGTCCAACAAAAGGCAAACGGTCTTCTCCTTCGCAGACTCGAAGATCCTGTTCAACATGTCATCATGTGATACCTTTGCCCGGCCGGCCTCCCTGTCACCAGTGGACACCGCCAACCGCTTTTCTGCGTTGGACTCCACAGACCGACAGCATAAGAAAGCCGATGCTTCTGTGCAGCTCATGGAGCAGGATCCTCTTGCCTCTGTGCCCTGTAGCTGTGAGTCTTCACAGACTGGCACTCGGCAGCCGCCAAGGTGACACACATTCAATTTTTCCTCATCATGACTCCTCCAGTGGAACATTCACAGCCTTCGATCCCACAAAGAGGATTTATGGCTGCTTTTAGAATTGCAGCATCCGTTGTACCCTGCCTTCAGGAAACAAAATTGCGCCCTCACGACCGTTTTGAGCTTTTGCATTTCTTCCCGGTCTGTTTTGACTCTCCCTCTGAGGTCGGCATTCCATCTTATAGGGGAGTCATGCTGCTCATATGGGATGACGTTCATAGACAACCCATCTCTCTGACTACCGATCTTCAAGCTGTTGCAGTTCACTTTGTTTTCCTCGCTTGACTTTTTCCCTTTGTACCATTAATATCCCTCTGTGATTCAATGTCACCAGGGCAGACTTCCTCCAGCTTATTGGGCAGCTACCTCACCCAATTCCCCTACTTTAATGCACATCATCCCCTTTGGGGTTCTCCCAGAACCCGTCAGAGAGGTGTCCTCTTGGATGACCTTCTTAATCAACTTAAGCTGTTCTGTCTTAATGCAGGAGGACCCACATTCCTTTCCAAATCCTCGCACACCTATTCCTATTTGGACCTATCCTGCACTGCCCAGCTTGCCCATCATGCCGAGTGGTACGTTCTTTCTGACACCTACTCGAGTGACCATTTCCCATGTGCTCTCCGGTTGCTGGCTAGTACCCCACCTGCATGCACACCCAAATGGCAGCTTATTAAGGCTGACTGGCAGCTTTACTCCTCTTTGGCAACCTTCAAAGAAAATGATTTCCCCAGTTGTGATGACCAGGTGGAATATTTTACAAACGTTACCCTTACCGCTTTAGATCATTCCATTCCTCGCCATTCCTCTTTACCATGCCTTATCCCAGTCACTTGGTGGACAACGGCATGCCGCAACAAAACTCACATGCGAATGTGTTCTTTCCACATTTTTAACAGTCATTCAATGACGGCAAACTGCATACATTATAAACAGATGCGTCCACAGTGTTGTCGCATTCTTTGGGATAGTAAAAAAGCTAGCTGGATTTCATTCACTAGTTCTTTTAACAGTTCCACCCCTTCCTCCGCCGTGTGGACCAGCCTCCAACGGCTGTCTGGGACCAAGATCCATTCCCCAATTTCCAGCCTGACAGTACCAGACGATGTCATTGTGGACCCTATTGCTATCTCCAACCTCTTGGGCTGCCATTTTGCGGCAATTTCGAATTCTTCCCACTATCCGCCTGCCTTCCTCCATCGGAAACAAGTGGAGGCGGCCTGGGCGATACCCTTCTCTTCTCAGAATCGTGAGTGCTACAATGCCACCTTTACTGTGAGGCAGCTAGATCATGCTCAGAGTTCATTCAGATCCTTCGCCCCAGGGCCAGACAGTGTCCGCATTCAGATGTTGCAGCACCTTTCTTTTGTGGGCAAGCACTTTCTGCTTAATACGTACAACCACATCTCAGCAGAGGGCACATTTTCTGGTCACTGGCGTGAAGCCACCATCATAGCCATACCTAAACCCGGTAAGGACAAACATCTACCTTATAGTGACCAAACCATCTCTCACCAGCTGTTTTCAAGCTGATGGAACATATGATTCATGCCCGGCTCGTATGATGGCTCGAGTCTCTCAATTTACTAACCACTGCACAGTGTGGATTTTAAGCTAGCCATTCTGCAGTTGATCAACTCGTCACTTTGTCCACCCATGTCATAATGGTTTTCTGTAGAAAGCCCAGACTGTGGCCATGTTTTTTGACTTGGAGAAGGCCTATGACACCTGCTGGTGAACTGGTATCCCCCGTACTCTCTACACATGGGGCTTACGTGGCTGCCTGCCCCGTTTCCTTGAGGAATTTTTAAAAGACTGAGTTTTCAAGGTGTGTGTGGTTTATGTCGTGTAGGACACCTTTATCCAGGAAAACGGTGTACCAGAGGATTCCGTCCTGAGTGTCATTCTCTTTGCTATTGCTACTAACCCTATAATGGGCTGTCTCCCACCAGGAATCTCTGGCTCCCTTTTTGTTGACGATTTTGCGATCTATTGCAGTTCTCCATGGACCTGTCTCATTGAACGGCGGTGTCTTCGGTGATGTCTCAATTGTCTTTATTCATGGAGCATTGACAATGGCTTTAATTTTTCCACTGCCAGAACCGTTTGTATGAATTTCTGGTGGCACAGTGGTTTCTCCCACCATCTTTATATCTTGGGCCTGTTGTTGAAACTACAAAATTCCTGGAGCTCATGCTCTATAGCAAACTCTCTTGGTCCTCCTATGTGTCTTACCTGGCAGCTCACTGTACATGGTCCCTTGATGTCATACGTGTCCTCAGTGGTACTTCCTGGGGTGCAGATCGCACCACCCTCCTCCGTTTGTACCAGTCCCTTGTCCGTTCGAAACTAGACTATGGGTGCTTTGTTTATGCGTTTGCACATCCATTCCTCTTACGCTGTCTCAACACTAGCCAACATCGTGGCATCCTTTTGTCCACTGGTGCCTTTTACACTTGCCCGGTTTAGAGTCTGTATGCTGAAGCTTCTGAACTGCCATTGTCCTGTTGCCGTGATTTTCTCCTCAGCAGATGTGCATGCCATTTGTCTGCCATTTGAGGCCACCCATCCTATGCCTCCTCCTTTGATGGCTCCTTCGATCACAAGTATGGGGTGCATCCCTCCTGGAGTCCACTTTCGTCACTAGCTCTGGTGGCTTAACTTCACGCTACGTGCAACTTTGCCTGTAGGTGTGAACACTTCACCACCTTGGTTCCGTATGGTGACCCGTGTTCACCTTGGCCTTCATTTGCTTCCTGAGGACACTACTCCAGCCTTATCTATCACCTTCAGTTTCATGACCTTCGCATGGAACCCGCAGGGGGGCCCACAGTCCCTTTTGTGGGTACATGTGTGGCGCACACAGGGCCCCGAGCTATTGCAGTCTCTTTCTTTTTCCAGACTGCATTACCATCCCGGTTCCTTTCCTTCCCTGTTTTTGCCCCCCTCCTTTACCTCTTGGTGGACTTCTTTATATGGACCTGGCTATCCTCCCGGCTTTGTTTTGGTATATGCTGTTGTTTAGTTTGCTGTTTCCATCTCATTTTCAGCGTTTTTGGTCCCCTCGGGGTTTGACCACCATTTCCGTTTTCCGTTCAGTGTGACTCATTTGGGGATGAACTCCCAACCTAGTTTCCATGGTGCAGACTCCTTTCCCCATGCTCTCCCTTTTCCCCTTGCACCCCTTCCTTCTAGGTCACCAGCACGGTAGCCAGTCCTTGTGGTGGGGCTGTTAAGTACCCACTTGGCTAAGCTCCCTGACAACACAGGGATCACACTGCTAGTACCTGAGCTGTTAATGCCTTGTGTATGCCAAGGAGTCGATGCTCATCACTTTGGGGCATCAGAACTCCCGGCAATGGCCGCCATGCCAGACGGCCCTTGCTGTGACTGGGTGGCGCCCATGGGACGAGCCCCTGGTTGGAGTGGGTGGTTCTAGGCTGGATGCCTTGCACATGAAGCGACGAAAGCTTCAACGTCCTGGCCATTCTGTGGCCGTCTCTAAGAGTGATAGAAGACATGACACTCCTCCTTCCGATCCTTCGGCCTTCCCCTACCTGACCACACCCTGGGAAGAGGGTCAAGCTCGCTGGCTTGGGTTGAAACCTTTCCCTCGGTACCTGGTTTGTACCAGGACAGATGGCGAAAGTTTTGCCACGACCAAGCCTTTGTTTTTCGTGGAGATAATTGAAGATAAGTATGGCGAAGTGGAATCCATGAGTAAAATGCGGTGTGGTTCTTTGCTCATAAAGACCTTTTCTGCTGCCCGATCTGAAGCCCTGCATGCTTGGTACCATCTCGGTGACATCCCAGTCTCCGTTGCACCACACCAGTCTTTGAACTCAGTACAGGGCATCATTTTACTCCGGGACCTTCTCCTCCACCAAACTGATGAGGAGCTCCGTGCAAACCTCGAGTGGTGAGGAGTTTGATTTATCCGCCGTGTACAGTGAGGCCCTATAAAAAATTGTACCGATACAGGCGCCTTTATCCTGGCCTTCAAGGGGGATACCCTCCCAGATAAGGTTAAGGCGATAGTGTAGCGGCGTGATGTGAAACCTTACATTCCACCACCGATGAGATGCTTTAAATGCTTAAAATTTGGAGACATGTCGTCCTGCTGCACCAGTGACCCCTCTGCAGTGACTGTGGGCGCCCCCTCCATGAGGGGAATGCCTGTGCTCCCCCGCCAGTGTGCGTAAATTGTAATGTGCAGCATCCTCCATGCTTGCCAGCATGTCCGGTGTATGTGAAAGAATGACGGATTCAAGAGTACAAGACCTTAGATCGACTTATCTACATAGAGGCTTGTTGAAAGTACGACCGGCTCCATTCCATGCCTAAAACTTCTACTTTTGCTTCAGTTATATCCATTCACCCTCCTATCCCTCCTCTTCCCAGCCACGCCCCATTCGTCCCACACTTTCTGCCTCACCCTCACTCTCCTCCTCCCCATCAGTACCCATACCCACCACTTCAGGTGCTGCTCCCCCTCTCCCGCCGGAGAAATGCTCCCCTTCTTCAGCAGCTGCGGGTAATGGAGCTCCCTCCCGGCACTCCTTTTCACAGCATCCCCCAGGAAGGCGATCTGCAGCTCCACATTGGCCTTGCGATCCGTGGCCGGTGGGTGCCAAGATTGCCTGGTGTAATTCCGTGCCTGACCTCGCTGCAGTCTGCCCTTCTCTTCCTTCACAAGAGAAGAAGCAGAAACACAAGAACAAGGGCAAGGCCCCTCTGGTACCCCGTGAGGTGCCACCTTCCCCCCTGCAGCCAATGAACCAACAGTGTCTGACCCCACCTATATGGACATTACTCCATCCTTATCCATGACGGATGGCAACTATGTGGCGTGATTGGCTCTGGTCCATTTGCTTCCCATTTGGACCCCAGCCTGAGAATCCTCCAGTGGATATTTGCACTCCCTGAAGTTGCAGCTCCTTCCTTCCTCATACTCTGCTGCTTGCATTGCTCTCCAGGAGACCCATTTTGTCAATTCTTACTCACCCACCCTTTGTGGGTTCCACATTTTCTGTTGGAACTGAATTGTGGTGGTGTTTGCACCTTGGTCCGCAAGGACATTTTTAGTAAATGGGTTCCCCTCCATACTGGTCTGGAAGCAATTGCTGTCACGATCCATCAGGCCACTCCAATCACAATCTGTAATCTCTACCTCCCACCTGATAGGCTGCCCACATCCCTTGCCCTAACCACCCTTCTTTAACAACTCCCTTCTCCCTTGCTGCTTCTAGAGGATTTTAATGTCCACAACCATCTTTGGGGTAGTCACAAGACTACTGCCCTGGGCAGGACAGTTCAAGCTGTTCTGGCAGGGCCTGACCTCTGTCTACAGGGCTATTACAAATGATTGAAGCGATTTCATAAATTCACTGTAGCTCCATTCATTGACATATGGTCACGACACACTACAGATACGTAGAAAAACTCATGAAGTTTTGTTCGGCTGAAGCCGCACTTCAGGTTTCTGCCGCCAGAGCGCTCGAGAGCGCAGTGAGACAAAATGGCGACAGGAGCCGAGAAAGCGTATGTTGTGCTTGAAATGCACCCACATCAGTCAGTCATAACAGTGCAACGACACTTCAGGACGAAGTTCAACAAAGATCCACCAACTGCTAACTCCATTCGGCGATGGTATGCGCAGTTTAAAGCTTCTGGATGCCTCTGTAAGGGGAAATCAACGGGTCGGCCTGCAGCGAGCGAAGAAACGGTTGAACGCGTGCGGGCAAGTTTCACGCGTAGCCCACGGAAGTCGACGAATAAAGCAAGCAGGGAGCTATACGTACCACAGCCAACGGTTTGGAAAATCTTACGGAAAAGGCTAAAGCAGAAGCCTTACCGTTTACAATTGCTACAAGCCCTGACACCCAATGACAAAGTCAAACACTTTGAATTTTCGGCGCGGTTGCAACAGCTCATGGAAGAGGATGCATTCAGTGCGAAACTTGTTTTCAGTGATGAAGCAACATTTTTTCTTAATGGTGAAGTGAACAGACACAATGTGCGAATCTGGGCGGTAGAGAATCCTCACGCATTCATGCAGTAAATTCGCAATTCACCAAAAGTTAACGTGTTTTGTGCAATCTCACGGTTTGAAGTTTACGGCCCCTTTTTCTTCTGCGAAAAAAACGTTGTAGGACACGTGTATCTGGACATGCTGGAAAATTGGCTCATTCCACAACTGGAGACCGACAGCGCCGACTTCATCTTTCAACAGGATGGTGCTCCACCGCACTTCCATCATGATGTTCGGCATTTCTTAAACAGGAGGTTGGAAAACCAATGGATCGGTCGTGGTGGAGATCATGATCAGCAAGTCATGTCATGGCCTCCACGCTCTCCCGACTTAACCCCATGCGATTTCTTTCTGTGGGGTTATGTGAAAGATTCAGTGTTTAAACCTCCTCTACCAAGAAACGTGCCAGAACTGCGAGCTCGCATCAATGATGCTTTCGAACTCATTGATGGGGACATGCTGTGCCGAGTGTGGGAGGAACTTGATTATCGGCCTGATGTCTGCCGAATCACTAAAGGGGCACATATCGAACATTTGTGAATGCCTAAAAAAACTTTTTGAGTTTTTGTATGTGTGTGCAAAGCATTGTGAAAATATCTCAAATAATAAAGTTATTGTAGAGCTGTGAAATCGCTTCAATCATTTGTAATAACCCTGTACTGAACACTGGCACTCCCACACGCTGTAGTGTGGCATATGGCACTTTCTCTGCCATTGACCTCTCCATCTGCAGTCCCGGCCTTCTTCCCTCCTTTCAGTGGGGTGTCCGTGATGACTTATGTGACAGCGATCATTACCCGACTGTTTTGACCTTCCTTTAGTGTATCGCGCTCCGCCACCCTCCCAGGTGGGCCTTCTCTAAAGCTGATGGTGGTGCCTTCTCCTGCTACCATCCCCCCTGTACTGCCACACAGCAGAATTGATGAGTCTGCACAACTTTGATTGCCGCCATTTTTCTGCAGCTGTTTCAGCCATCCCTTTTTCCTCGGGTTCCCCCCATTGGAAGATGGTCTCTTGGTCAATTCCGGAAATTGCTGTGGCCATAAAAGACTGCTGCTGTGCTCTTCAACACTTCAAGCAGCACCCTTCTACTTCTCTCTTTGTGGTCTTTAAATGATTCCGCACCTGGGCCTGTTACCTAATCAAATGTCAGAAACGGGTTTGCTGGGAATGATACGTGGCTGCCATAGTACCTCACACCCACTTTTCACAAGTATGGACGAAACTCAGGCGTATTTTTGGCCATCATCCTCCCACCAGCGTTGCAAGAATTTCTGTTCATGGTGTTGTCCTTATCCATCCGGACTTTGTCGCAGAGCATTTCGCTCAACACTTTGCCCAAGCCTCTGCATCAACTCAGTATCCACCCACATTCCTCCTCCTGAAAGAGAGCTCGGAACGACTGCCTTTGTCTTTTGTTTCTCGCTGCTTGGAGCCTTATAATGCCCCATTTAGCGAGTGGCAATTCACCAGTGCCCTTGCCCCCCCCCCCTCGTCCCCCCCCCTCGTCCCCCCCCCTCGCCCCCTCCCCCTAGGCCCTCATCGGATACATAACCAAACGCTCCAACACTTATTGGTGGCTGGCCACCTTCATATACTGACCATTTTCAGCCATCTGTGGAGTGAGGGGGTATTTCCTACTAAGTGGCAGTAAAGCTTTGTTATTCCGGTGTTGAAGATGGGAAGCCACCGCTTCAGTTGGATAGCTACAGTCCAGTTAGCCTTACCAACACCCTATGCAACCTCCTTGAATGCCCAGTGAGTTGGCAGCTGTTTTCGGATCCTTGAATCCCGCGACCTGTTATCATTGAATCAAGGTGGTTTTCGCTGTGGCTGCTCTATGGCAGATAACTTGGTCCACCTGGAGTCTGCTATCCGCCCGTCTTTTGTTCTTCGGCAACATCTCATTGCAGTCTTCTTTGACCTGCATAAAGCCTATGACACTACCTGGCGCCACCACATACTCACCACCCTTTGCGAATGGGGCCTTTGTGGCACTCTGCTCGTTTTTATCCGTAATTCTTTCTTGTCGCTCTTTCCAGGTCCATGTTGGTTCCTTCTACAGCACTTCCCATTGGCAAGAAAATGGGGATCCACAGGGTTCCGTGCTGAGCATCCCTCTCTTTCTTGTAGCCATTAATGGACTGGTGGTGGTGGCTGCTGGGCCAGCAGTGTCCCCCTCTTTGTTTGCTGACGATTTTTGTATTTACATCGCTTCCTCAGTCATGGGTGCTGCAGAACGCTATCTACAGGGGGCAATCTACCAGGCGCAATCTTGGTCTCTCTTCCATGGCGTTCAGTTTTCGATGGCCAAGTTGTGTGTCATGTATTTCTGCCATTTCCATACAGTCCATCCCCATCCTGACCTGTTCTTCGATGGCCAATCCCTCGAGGTGGTGGACACCGATCACTTCTTGGGTCTGGTCTTCGATGCCTGGTTGATGTGGCTCTCTTATCTTCGACAGCTGAAAAGGCCGTGCTGGTTACATTTCAATGTTCTTAGATGTCCATGCAATACCACCTGGGTTGCAGACTGATCTATTCTACTGCAGTTGTACAAAGCACTGGTCCAGTCTCGTTTAGACTACAGGAGTCCTGTCTATGGTTCTACGTCACCTTCGACATTTCAGTTGTTAGACCCCATCCACCATTGTGGGGTATGACGTACGACTGGTGCTGTGGTGTCTCAAATCCAGAAACAACAAATGTTGCCACACTATTCATATGCTCTGCATATTAGCCATGCTTATAAAATTCAGTAAAATGATGATGATTTCAAGACGTGCAACTAATTGATTATTGGCACTCTTATCTTTATGTGAATGTATACATTTTATGAAATGAAGAAAAGAAGAATTTCATTGCTAACATATGTTGTATCATGAAAATATATTAGTAGTTCTGTGACACTGTGTGATAATGTCAATTTTTGGGAGGGTGTGGAAAAAACCTGCGAGAAGCGCAACACACTAAGGGGGGTTGGAATGCCTATATCAACAATGTTATATTGTGTTAACTGGCTTCTTCACATCTCAGAAATCACTGTAGCAATGGACCTGGACCTGCTAATGGACATTGTACATCATGTTCTTAGTGTACTGTACTAAAACTATTGCATTTCAGTGACTGGTTTTGGAAGTACTGTTTTTTAACCATACAGTTAAATTTTGTGTACTTGCTCCAAAGTAATATTAGTTACACTTTACATTGTGTTTTTCAAACAGTGGAAAGTTGCAAGATAATGGTAATATGGAAAGGTTAGTTTTTTCCTCACCACATACAGGAGACATTGCATTGCAACATGTGCTATGAAAAAATGATAGAAACATTTTTAGCATTCTTTTCATTCTGCCAGTCTGCAACTCATTGCCCCCTTCTTTGTGGTGAGTAACAGTCTATGCTTTCCATATTATTACATTGTTTTTATTTTAGTGCGCTCGACTCAGTATCTGCTTGCTGCAAATCCCAGAAAATTTGGCTGTACTACCTTAAGTAATTCCTGAGATTGAGGGAAAACTGTAACAGAAAGTGTAAATTTTCTGCAACTGCTTCTAAATTTTGAAATGGCAAATAATTCCCCCCCCTCCCCCTCACTCAGAAGCACTGTACACCACAATGTGTATCGTCTCTTGACCATTTTCCAAGAATCTTTTCTTTTATTCCTTGTGGACTCCTTGGTGGCCTTTAGTGCAGCATACTTTGCTTTATTGGTGCGGACCTTGTCCGTCTGTTCAAGTTCTCTGATGCAATTTACTCCAGGATCAAGTCCTGTACACTGTCACACATTCCATGTTGCCATCATTAAAAGCAACAACAGTCTCTCAGACCCCTCATTTTATTGTCTTCCCCCTAACAAAAACAAATTGTGTATGGAATTGTTGGAGAGTCTCTACCCATGTAATCACTTCAACAATTCAGGATGTGCTAGTTCCGTAAAGGGGTGTTGACCTCCTTGACTAGTTAGGGGTTGAATGTTATTGGCTATATGAAGTTTTGGAGTATTGAGTCTAGCAATATTTACCCTATGTATCTGCTCTGCGAGGATAAAGTTGACGTTTAGCAGGGTGATCACTAACATTAATAATACAGAAGATGCAGTCATTTGCTCATTGGAAGCTAATCCCTAACAATTTGGGGAATAGTTTTGAACCCTCCCAAAATTTGAAACCTGTGTTCTTCTTCACCAATCATTGCTCAGAATGGAGTGCATATCTCCAGAAAAATCATTTAACACCTTATTATAACCCCCCAGGGGATCCACACCTCTTTTGTGGATACGTGCGTAGCGAGCACGGGACCCCGAGCTGATGTGGCCCTCCTTCCTTTCCAGGCAGCATACCTTCCCTTTCCACATCCTTCCCCATCCCCCATCTTTGCCCCCCCCCCCCCCCACCTCTGGCTCTTTCCTTCCCTTTCTTCCCCTCTGGGAGTATGGTTTGTGCCTACGTCCGGAGACAGACGCTTGTAAATGTACCGCATTTCTCGCCTTCCTTGCTTGTATGTCTTCATCCTTCCTTTGTCCTTCTCTTTTCCTTACCTTTTCTCTTTACCCTTTTCTCCGCTGTGGCGTTTGAGACCTCTCTTCTTTCCTTTCCCTTTCTCTTTCTTCCTCCCTGTGCGTGTCTGAAGGCCGACCCACGCACTTCCATGCGTAGCCGGTGACGGGGTAATGCGTAATTCCCCGCCCCGGGTAGACAGGTAGGACACGTACGTACCCCCTGGTAACGGCCAGGCCCAGGGAGGGGTGATTACCCGAGCTGATACCTTCCGAAAGTGCCGATTGGTCCCTCCGTCCGTTTGTCGGGAGGTGTGACCTGAGGTGTGAACAATCACCTAAGGCGGGAGTGCCCTCAGGGAGGGCCCCCACAAGGGAGGAGCGCGCCATCGGAGACGCCGGTAATCATGGGGGATTCTTCCGCAATGGTTTCCTCACCTTCCACTATGTCTGCTCACAAACGTAAGTTCACTGAGTCTCAGCCACAGTCAGTTCTTCCATCGTTGCCACAGTTCCTTGTTGTTTCTCGGTCTGACGAAGGTCACGACTTCTCCACGGTCAACCCTTTCATTATTCAGAAAGGTGTCGACGCAATTGCATGTCCTGTAAAGTCTTGTTCCAGATTACGGAATGGCACCTTGTTGTTAGAAACAGTCACTGCCCTCCAGGCACAAAAATTGCTGCGTACCTCACTACTACACACCTTCCCTGTTCGGGTGGAACCGCACCGTACTTTAAATTCCTCGCATGGAGTCGTTTATACACGCTCCCTCGATGGATTGTCTGACGAAGAAATTCAGCACTACCTGTCTGACCAGGGCGTAACGGCTGTTCATAGAGTTATGAAAAGGGTTGACACGAACATCATTCCAACCCGCACTGTCTTCTTGACATTTGACAAAGTTCAACTCCCATCGAAGATCAAAGCAGGCTATGAGATAATTTCCTTTCGCCCTTACGTCCCAAACCCTACGCGTTGCTATCGGTGTCAGCGGTTCAATCACACCAGCCAGTCCTGTTCCAATCCGGCCAAATGTGTTGCATGTGGCAAGGATGACCATGAGGGTGCTTGTCTGCCTCCATCCCCTCGCTGCATCAACTGTATGGGTGACCACGCTGCTTCCTCTCGAGATTGCCCCATTTTTAAGGACGAAAAGCTCATCCAGGAAATTAGAGTAAAGGAAAAGGTGTCGACCTTTGCTGCTCGAAAATTATTCGCCAGTCGACAGCCCACTGTGCCTCAGAAAGGAAAATACAGCACTGTCCTTGCTTCTCCTCGGCCAACAAAGGAGGCGACCACGCAGACTTGCGACCTCACCTTTAGTGCCACGGTCGTCAGATTGGCCAGCGCAAACATCGCCCGTTCAACCTCACCACTTTCGCCTGCCCACTCTCTGGCTCACCCTTCGCCAAGTTCTGCTAAATCTCGAGCCCAAAAGTCAGACACCAAGACTTCGAAAAAAGAGCATACTCGTGAAGAGTTTTTACGTACGGCAACTTCCCAACCATCGGTTCCTCCTTCCTCTAAACATCATACTTCCAAGAAGGCTACAAAGAAACACAGTTCCTCTCCTTCTCCGCAAAGGCGAGTCCCATCTACAGCACCACCTGGCGGAAATCGCCCTCGGCCGTCTTCTGTGTCGCCGAGGCGCACTGCTGGCGACCGATCAACCGGTCAATCGCTGGTGGCAGGAGCTGCTCCTGAGCAACCTATGGATCAGGATCTTCTGCCTTCGGCTGAATGCCATTCCATGCTGTCGGTCGCAAGCTCAGAGCAGTCGTTGAGTTGACAGTGACCTTGGTCACATTCCTCCATTTTCTGTTCACCCTATGTCCATTATCCACTGGAATATCCGCGGTATTCGAGCCAATCGGGATGAATTGTCGATCCTCTTACGATCCTACTCGCCGGTCATCTTCTGTCTTCAGGAAACAAAGCTGCATCCCCATGACCGCTTTGTTCTCCCTCATTTTCAGTCCATCCGATATGATCTCCCCTCTGTTGAAGGCACTCCAGCACATGGAGGACTCATGATTCTTCTCCATGAAACTCTCCATTATCACCCAATCCATTTAAACACTTCCTTCCAAGCTGTCACCGTCCGTCTTTCCCTTTTCGGATACACGTTCTCTCTTTGTACTGTATACATTCCATCGTCCACACCAATGGCACGAGCTGATCTCCTTCATTCTCTTGGTCAGCTTCCACCCCCATATTTGCTGGTTGGGGACTTCAATGCCCACCACCCGCTTTGGGGATCTCCACGTCCTTGTCCACGTGGCTCACTATTGCTAGACATCTTCCACCAAGCAGATCTAGTTTGCCTCAACACTGGGGTCCCTACATTTTTGTCTGCATCAACGACAAATTTATCTCATTTGGACCTTGCGGGCGGTACTGTTCCGCTAGCTCGACGCTTCGAATGGTTCGCCCTTGATGATACAGGTTCGAGTGACCACCTTCCATGTGTCCTTAGACTGCAACCTCAACTGCCCTACTTTCGCCCGCGATGCTGGAAGTTTGGACACTTTTTTCGTCTCTAGCGACATTCGATGACCGTCCCTTTCCCAGCGTCAACGATGAGGTCACACACATTACCGACGTTATTCTTACAGCTGCGGAACATTCAATACCACGCACCTCCGAATTGCCCCGGCGCCCCCCAGTTCCTTGGTGGAACGAGGCATGCCGTGATGCAATACGTGAGCGGCGACGTGCTCTCCGCGTTTTCCGCCACCATCCTACTTTGGCCAACTGTATCCGCTATAAGCAGTTCCGAGCGCGATGCCGTCGTGTCATCCGCGATAGCAAGAAGGCAAGCTGGAAATTCTTTATTAGCTCATTTAACACCTTCACTCCCTCCTCGGAAGTTTGGAGTCGGCTTCGACGGTTCTCAGGCGCGCCTAGTTTCTCCCCGGTCTCTGGGCTCACTGTCGCGCATGACACATTAGTGGACCCCGTCGCAATTTCTAACTCGTTGGGACAGCACTTTGCTGAGATTTCGAGCTCTTCAGATTACCCGCTAGCGTTTCTCCCGAAGAAACGTGCAGCGGAAGTGCGACCTCTTGCTTTCTCCTCTCAAAATCGCGAAAGCTACAATACTGTTTTCTCCTTGCGGGAACTCCAACATGCACTCTCTTCTTCTCGCTCCTCCACCCCAGGACCGGATGGTATCCACGTCCAAATGTTGCTGCATTTATCTACCCATAGTCTGCGTTACCTCCTTCGCCTTTATAATCGAATTTGGACTGACAGTACTTTTCCCAGACGATGGCGGGAAGCTATCGTCATTCCTGTTCCGAAACCTGGAAAGGACAAACATCTCCCCTCTAGCTATCGCCCCATTTCTCTCACGAGTAGAGTCTGTAAGGTTTCGGAGCATATGGTGAATTACCGTTTAGCGTGGTGGCTGGAATCCCGCAGTCTTTTAACACCAGCCCAATGCGGATTCCGAAAGCATCGTTCTGCAGTTGACCATCTTGTTGCTCTCTCCACTTATATCATGAACAATTTTCTCCGGAAACGCCAAACAGTAGCAATAATTTTTGATCTGGAGAGAGCATACGATACCTGTTGGACGACAGGCACCCTCCGCACACTGTTTTCTTGGGGCTTTCGAGGTCGGCTGCCCCTTTTTCTTCACGAATTTATGGCAGAGCGCACATTTAGGGTGCGGGTGAACACTACTCTCTCCCGTACTTTCTCCCAAGAAAACGGGTTACCCCAGGGCTCCGTGCTGAGTGTTGTACTGTTTGCCATTGCCATCAATCCAATTATGGATTGTCTCCTTCCTGATGTCTCGGGCTCCCTCTTTGTGGACGATTTTGCGATCTACTACAGCTCTCAACGGACCAGCCTTCTTGAACGACGTCTTCAAGGATGTCTCGATCGCCTCCACTCTTGGAGCATCGAAACCGGCTTCTGCTTTTCTCCCAGTAAGACCGTTTGTGTTAATTTTTGGCGACGTAAGGAGTTTCTTCCGCCCTCCTTACATCTAGGTCCTGTCAACCTTCCATTTTCAATCGTCGCTAAATTCTTGGGTCTTATGTTTGACAGAAAACTGTGCTGGTCCTCCCACATTTCCTGTCTTTCGGCTCGCTGTCTGCGATCCCTTAACACCCTCTGTGTCCTGAATGGTACCTCCTGGGGAGCGGACCGAGTGGTCCTTCTCCGCCTCTATCGCGCCTTAGTGCGCTCGAAATTGGACTATGGAAGCATAGTCTATTCCTCTGCTCGGCCGTCTATTCTTCGGCATCTCGACTCTATCCACCACCGTGGATTATGTTTAGTATCTGGAGCTTTTTACACCAGCCCCGTGGAAAGCCTTTGTGCTGAGACTGCTGAACCTCCGATGTCCAATCGGCGAGCAGTCCTTCTGAGTCGTTATGCTAGCCATCTGTCTTCCCTGCCTGCTAATCCAGCCCATGACATTTTTTTCGACGCCTCCTTTGATGTAGGGTATGCAGGCCGCCCCTCCTCCCTACTGCCACTGGGAGTCCGCTTCCGTCAACTGCTCCAGTCTCTTTCATTCCGCTTTCCTAAAACCTTCTTGACAACTTGGGGTACAGCACCGCCTTGGCTCCGTCCCCGGATCTGCCTGCTCAGTGACCTTTGTCGATTTCCCAAGGATGGTACCCCTTCACTTGTTTATCGTCGGGCATTTGCTGCTCTATGTGCACAAATGACGGACGCCACATTTATTTACACCGACGGCTCGAAAACATCGTTAGGTGTAGGGAGTGCCTATATTGTTGGCGACACCCCAAATCACTTTCGGCTTCCCGACCAGTGTTCGGTTTATACTGCGGAGCTTTACGCTGTTCTCCAGGCTGTCCACTACATCCGCCGCCATCAGCGGATACAGTACGTAATCTGCTCAGATTCTCTCAGCTCTCTCCTCAGTCTCCACGCTCTTTATCCTGTGCACCCTCTGGTCCACCGGATTCAGGACTGTCTGCGCTTGCTCCACCTGGGGGGCGTCTCGGTGGCGTTCCTCTGGCTCCCGGGACACGTTGGTATCTGTGGAAATGAGGCGGCTGATATAGCGGCCAAGGCTGCAATCTCTCTTCCTCGGCCAGCTATTCAATCGATTCCCTTCGTCGATCTACGAAGCGTTCTATGTCGACGTGTTGTTCATTTATGGCACACGCATTGGTCGACACTTACCCATAATAAATTGCGGGACATGAAAGCTCTTCCTTGTGCTTGGACCTCTTCCTCCTGAACGCGTCGTCGGGAGGAGGTAATTTTAACTTGACTCCGGATAGGGCACTGTCTTTTTAGCCATCGACATCGTTTAAGCGGAGATCCTCCCCCACTCTGTCCCCACTGCTCTCAGCTGTGGACGGTAAGACACCTTTTAATTGAGTGCCCCTATTTTAATCCGTTACGCTCCCGTCTACAGCTATCGCCTGATATATCGTCGATTTTAGCAGATGACATGCGCTCAGCTGACCGCGTTCGCAAGATTATTAGTGCCAGTGAAAAGACGTCAGTCATCTGAAGCTTTTTTTGGGGACAACCAACCCCTTTCTTTAGGGGATTTTTAAGCCTTCCTTCTGCTTTTAGTTTCTCCAGTTTTATGACTTTCGTTCTAATTGCTGCTGGTTTTCAATTTCGTTTTTTTACTGTTTCCTAAGTCACGGACTGGGCGCTAATGACCTTAGAAGTTTTGCGCCCTAAAACCAAAACAAAAAAAAAAACCTTATTATAAACATAGAGACAGCATTCAGTTAAATGCTGCGCTAAGAGTCCTGTGTCACCGTGATACAGAGTAGTGATGGAAAATGAGAAGAGGGGGGGGGAGTGTGTGTGTGTGTGTGTGTGTGTGTGTGTGTGTGTGTGTGTGTGTGTGAGAGAGAGAGAGAGAGAGAGAGAGAGAGAGAGAGAGAGAGAGAGAGAGAGAGAGCGCGCCTGTGATTGTATGAAACCTGAAGCCATGGAATGGCATCGTGACTGCAGAATGGGCGTAGGAGTAAACTCAGGATGTTAAGAATTATATGAGAGGTTGAGAGATGTGGGCTTGAAACTTTTTGATAGGATATCACCTTCTCAGCAGACAGATTAAAAGTGAAAGATACAGCTCAATATTTCAAGGCCTGGGTAATTTTGGGTGATGTGACCAGTTGGTGACGGGTAGTGGTGGCATGTTTAAGCAGTCCACATACAACATGTGAAAGTTTTCATAGATGAACTATTATAGTCCTATGACATCACATCTACATCTACATGGATACTCTACAAATCACATTTAAGTGCCTGGCAGAGGGTTCATCGAACCACACCACCTTCACAATTATCTTATTATTCCAATCTTGTATAGCGCGCGGAAATAATTAACACCTATATCTTTCCGTACGAGCTCTGATTTCCCTTATTTTATCATGGTGATCGTTCCTCCGTATGTAGATTGGTGTCAACAAAATATTTTCGCATTCGGAAGAGAAAGTTGGTGATTGGAATTTCATGAGAAGATTCCGTCGCAACGTAAAATGTCTTTCTTTTAATGATGTCCAGCTCAAATACTGTATCATTTCTGTGACAATCTCTCCCATATTTTGCGATAATCCGAAATGTGCTGCCTTTCTTTGAACTTTTTCGATGTACTCCGTCAGATCCCACACCAGGCAGCAGTATTCTAAAAGAGGACGGACAAGTATAGTGTAGGCAGCCTCCTTTGTAAGTCTGTTACATTTTTTAAGTGTCCTGCCAATAAAACGCAGTCTTTGGTTAACCTTCCCCACAACATTTTCTGTGTGTTCCTTCCAAGTTAACTTGTTCGTAATTGTAATACCTAGGTATTTAGTTGAATTTACGGCTTTTAGATTAGACTGATTTATCATGTAATCGAAGTTTAATGAGTTCCTTTTAGCACCCATGTGGATGACCTCACACTTTTCGTTATTTAGGGTCAACTGACACTTTCCGCACCATTCAGATATCTTTTCTAAATCATTTTGCAATTTGTTTTGATCTTCTGATGACTTTATTAGTCCATAAACAACAGTGTCGTCTGCAAACAACCAAAGACAGCTGCTCAGATTGTCTCCCAAATCGTTTATATAGATAAGGAACAGCAAAGGGCCTATAACGCTACCTTAGGGAACGCCAGAAATCACTTCTGTTTTACTCTATGAATTTCCATTGGTTACTACGAGCTGTGACCTCTGACAGAAAATCGCAAATCCAGTCACATAACTGAGACGATATTCCATAAGCATGTAATTTTACTACAAGCTACTCGTGTGGTACCATGTCAAAAGCCTTCCGGAAATCCAGAAATACGGAATCGATCTGAAATCCCTTGTCAGTAGCACTCAACACTTTATGCGAATAAAGAGCTAGTTGTGTTTGACAGGAACGATGTTTTCTAAATCCATGTTGACTGTGTGTCAGTAGACCGTTTTTCTTTGAGGTAATTCATAATGTTCGAACACAATCCTGCTGCATATCGACGTTAATGATATGAGCCTGTAATTTAGTGGATTACTCCTACTACCTTTCTTGAATATTGGTGTGACCTGTGCAACTTTCCAGTCTTTGGGTATGGATCTTTCGGCGAACGAACAGTCGTATATGATTGTTAAGTATGGAGCTAATGCATCAGCATACTCCGAAAGGGAGGACCAGGAGACTTGCTTTTATTAACTGATTTAAGTTGCTTCACTACTCTGAGGATATTTACTTCTACGTTACTCATGTTGGCAGCTGTTCTCAATTTGAATTCTGGAATATTTACTTTGTCTTCCTTTGTGAAGGCATTTCAGAAGGCTATGTTTAGTAACTCTGCTTTGGTAGCACTGTCTTCACTAGTATATCCATTGCTATCACGTGGAGAAGGCATTGATTGTTTCTTGTCGCTAACATACTTCACATACAACCAGAATCTCTTTGGATTTTCTGCCAGGTTTCGAGACAAAGTTTCGTTGTGGAAACTGTTATAAGCCTCTCACATTGAAGTCCGCACTAAATTTCAAGCTTCTGTAGAAGATCGCCAATCTTGGGATTTTGTGTCCGTTTAAATTTGGCATGTTTGTTTCGTTGTTTCTGCAACAGTGTTCTAAACCATTTTGTGTACCAAGGAGGATCGGCTCCGTTGTTTGTTAATTTACTTGGTGTAAATCTCTCAATTGCTGCCAGTACTATTTCTTAGAATTTAAGCCACATCTGGTCTACACTTATATTATTAATTTGGAGTGAGTGGAGATTCTCTCAGGAAGGTGTCAAGTAATTTTTTATCTGCTTCTTTGAATAGGTATATTTTTCACTTATTTTTCAAGGATTTGGGGGTTACAATATTCAATCTCGCTACGACAACCCTGTGTTCACTAATCCGTGAATCAGTTTTGATGTTCGTATTAACTCCGGATAATTTTTTGCTAAGAGGTCAAATGTGTTTTCACAACCGTTTACTATTTGTGAGGGCTCATGAACTAACTGCTCGAAATAATTTTCAGAGAATGCGTTTAGCATAATTTCAGATGATATTTTATGTGTGTCTCCGGAATTGAACATATATTTTCGCCAACATGTAGAGGGTAAATTAAAGTTACCACCAACTGTTATCATATGAGCTGGGTACGTCTTTGAAATCTAACTCAAGTTTTCTTTGAACCTTTCAGCCAGTGTATCATCTGAATTGGGAGGTCGGTAAAAGAATCCAATTATTATTTTATTCTGGTTGCCAACAATGGCATCTGCGCATACTAACTCACAGGAAGTATCTACTTCAATTTCGCGACAAGTTAAACAATAGGGAATTTCTCGTTCCAGTGCATTCCAAAGCATAATAGACTGAATAAAACGCATCAGATTTCTGCTTCGGGGAAGGAATAAGGCCAGTTAGATGCAGAATCACCTTCCGTGTCACAAGCAGAACTAAGTAGACTCCTTGCCTGTTTAGCCCGCTCGCTTCCTCCCCCCTCCCCCCCCCCCCCCCTTCGCCCCACATGCAGGAACTAACTAAAAATGTCATAAAGAACCACGTCCACACAACATTGCGGACCCATGTTGTCAGCTCCAGTTTCCCTAGTTTATTCTCCACAGTTACACATAACCACAAACTTTCATTGCTGACAAAACTTTCTACATTGTCAGTACATGTCTTCACAGTACAACTGCTCGTAAGATGCTTCATCCAACATTTAGTTACACTGATCAACAAGAACAGAAATATGGCAATTTTAGTGGAAGATGTGTGTAAACAATTGGTTATTCGATATTTATTAACTAAAAGCTACAACATTTCATTACTATTTCATGGAGAAAAACAGATGTCAATTAATTTATCTTTCAGAGTAATTACATAAACAATAAGTATAATTATAATTATCATTTTAAATATTCATGACTTCAGATGTGAATGTAACTGTAAAATACATTAAAAATGCAAAGTAATTAAATTTCTGATGAAATAATTTACCTTATGTTAGCTTCATACTTCATTTCTGTTTGTAAAATGTAACATCATTTCGGTTATGACTTCAAAATTATAGTAAATGCAGAATTACAGTATCAATCCCATTGGATCATGTTATGAACTAATTCATATCAAATTCTGCAGTATATGATGGAAAACACACACACACACACACACACACACACACACACACACACACGTACATATATAAATAAAAAGTAACAATGATGAAATAATTTCTGTCCCTTATGGAAGAGTATTCTAAATTTGTATCACGCTATTTGTAATGAAAGCTCTAAAAGCTAGAACTTTTATTCTGCCTTGTATCTTATTAGGGGGTATTGAAGTTTTCATTGATCTGTGCTACAGACAGAATAACATGTGTAGCACATGAACAATTGAGGAATGTGTAAGGTAATAGAGATACTTTAGCAATGTTACACACATCCATTTTTGTAAACAAACTGATTTGCATGAGATACGTCCATAAATTGCTGCTAAAGAGCAATAGTTGCAAAACACGAGGAGTGCATTCTGTGTGATATACCAGTTTGGTTATAACAAGGGAAACTCCGCATTGCACCCCCTACCCCCACCCCTCAGATGTAGCAGTAAGGTGGCCCAGTGGATACCCTGTCAAAAATATATATTAAGCATGAAAACAGGAAGATGGTGTACTGAACTGTGATAAAAAGCAAAATAGAAGCAGTGAATGGTGTAAGAGGAAGAAGTACAATAAAGAGCAGCCTGAGACAGCAGTGGTGTCAAGCCATGTTCAAAACTCCCTTGTGCCACTTATTTTATTTCTTATTTTTCACAACATTATGAACTGTCCATCCTGTCATTGAAATGTTTTATTCTCTTTCTGTAGTCGTGGCAATTGTCATACTATACGTTTGTTATAGAATATGAGTCATGTGGTAAGAATACGTTACCATCGTAAGTAAATGTGATGTATAGTGGGAGCAGGCGAGATACTACATAGATGTCGCACAGAAATGAAAACAACAAATAAACGGGTGTGAACTATGTTACAATAAAAGGACTTCAAGAGTCAAAACTTCAAAACAGAATGCAACTTGAAAAATGTTAAAAACATATTTTGACAGAGCACAGAAAAACTGTGTGATTGTGAAGTTGTTGCATTCATTTGTTTCAGCTTATGCGACAAACTATTACGTTTTCATTGTTTCCTTGGAAGTGATCATTCACATTCAAACACACACCCATACCAGGCAATGGGGCGTGTCTCACTCACCAGTCGTACAAATTAGGTATGTCGATAAGAGATTCCTATCATATGATGTACATGCTGTCACTAATGCCATATATGGCACACCAGATGTGTTTTCTGGTGGATGATTCAGTTAACTTATGGCCTTGTCATCAAATGTTTGTCTTTTTCATTCGAAAGCCACTTTATTTCGGCTGCTGCTAGAGTAGTTGTGCAGAATCAGTCATTATCGGTACCCACCTTACCCTCGCTGTTGCAAACTGACATTACATCATGACACAAACACAAAAGTGAATAAATCGTAATGTGAAGAAGAAGAAGAAGAAGAAGAAGAAGAAGAAAATTGGCACAAAGGAGTTTTGAATATGGCTTGCCCGCTTGACGGTCCAACACCGTAACCACTTAACCATGACGCTGTTTCTCTTTCTGGCTGCATTATATTGCACTTCTTGTTCCTGGAGTGTTCACAGTTTCTATTTTGCTTTCTTTCACACTCCAATATACTTTCTTCCTGATTTCATGCTTGATCTGTGTTCAGTTTTTGACGGGCTATCCACTGGGTCCTCTTGTTGCTAAATCTGAGGGGGTGTGACGACGAGTTTCCCTTGTAAGCATGTACCAGCTGTTATGGAATGTATGTCTGGCTTGCTTCATGATGAGAATAGTAGGCATATGTGAGGATGACATTAGAGATGTGGGAAGAAGTGTCCTGAGAGATATGCTTGATTAGTTGGTCAGGACATATTCTTCTGTTTGAGTTCAGTGGAGGGGTGACAGCAGGGGAGATAGCCAGAAACATTTGCACCGTGTGTGGGATTAATGTCATTGGAAAAAAAGATTTTCTCGTTTTAAGGCGGTTTATCTTGACATTAGTGACTCCACTTAACAACTCCCTGCATACAGACCTGCGTGCATCCACAAAAGATAATGTTATGACTCTGGTGGAACAGTGACAGTGTGGAGTGCTATGAATTGCTTCCCTGCTGTGTAACTATCAGTGCTGACATTTACTGTCAACAACTGAGATGTCTTACTGACACAGCCTAGGAAAAATGACCGAGAAGACTGCACGATGGGATGCTATTCCACGATATTATCTACCCACATTCTGCTAGACTGATAAAAACTATACAGGAGTTAGATTGGGCAGTCATTCTGCACCCATCTTATTCAGCTGATCTTGCGTCCTCAGATTTTCAACTTTTTTGCTCTCTATTGAATAACCTTCAAGGAACACTTTTCCAGATGAAAATGTGTTCCTGCTGAAGCTGTCGCCTTATGTTTCACCACTTGTGAGTCAGAATCTTACAACGAACCTTTCACTGAATGGGAATTTCTTTCTGCTCTATCTTCTTCTCACGATACGGCCCCTGGCCCAGATTCCATTCATAACCAGCTGCTTCAACATCTCAGTGCTCCACAACGGCACCATCTTCTTCGGGTGTTTAACCGTATCTGGCTCCAGGGTGACTTCCCTTCTCAGTGGAGGGATAGCATTGTGGTTCCTGTCCTTAAGCCTGGTCAGAACCCCCTATCTGTTGACAGCTATCGGCCAATTAGTTTGACCAATGTTGGTTGTAAGTTACTTGAACGGCTGGTAGCCCGTCGGCTCACTTGGGTCCTCGAATCTCGGGATCTATTGTCCCCTTACCAGTGTGGCTTTCGAGAGGGACGATCTCCAATCGATCATTTACTTCGCTTGGAATCCGCAGTTCGGCAGGCTTTTTCCCAGCGCCGCCATTTGGTTGCAGTGTTTTTTGACCTTCGCAAGGCCTATGACACGGCCTGGCGCCATCACATCTTACTAACCCTTCATCAGTGGGGTCTTCGGGGCCCACTCCCGATTTTTATCCGCCAGTTCCTGATCCATCGGTCATTCAGAGTTCGAGTTGGTACTGCTTTTAGTTCTCCACGGACCCAGGAGACGGGCATCCCACAGGGTTCTGTCTTGAGTGTCCTTCTTTTCCTCATTGCTATCGATGGACTTGTGGCCTCTGTCAGTCCCTTGGTCGCCCCTGCCCTGTATGTGGATGATTTCTGCATTTGGGTTAGTTCCTCCTCGATGCCATCTGCAGAACGGCAGCTCCAGGTGGCTATACGGCGTGCCTCTGCATGGACCCTCTCACACGGGTTTCAATTCTCTCCTTTAAAATCGCGGGTGGTCCACTTCTGTCGCCGTACTATGGTCCACCCTGATCCAGAGCTCTATCTCGCTGCACAAAGATTGCCTGTGGTTCCACAGTTTCGTTTCCTAGGTCTTCTTTTCGACAACAAGCTCACTTGGCTGCCCCATATCAGACTCCTGAAGGTAGGATGTTTCCGTAAACTCAATGTCCTTCGCTTCCTTGCCCACTCCTCTTGGGGTGCGGACCGTTCCCTCCTCCTCCGTCTTTATTGTGCTCTAGTTCTGTCACGTTTGGACTATGGTTGTCAAGTTTATGGTTCAGCTGCTCCTTCCACGCTGCACGTGCTGGATCCGGTCCACCATCGTGGTATCCGTTTGGCCACCGGTGCCTTCCCTACTAGCCCTGTTGATAGTCTCCTGGTTGAAGCTGGGATCCCCCCCCTTTCTGTTCGGCGGTCCCAGCTTCTGGTGTCTTATGCCCTTACTATCCGTTCTTCTCCCGCTCATCCTTCCTATTCTATTCTATTCCCAGACCATGGACGTCGCCCGCCTGACTCCCGCCCTCGGGCGGGTTTACCGGTTGGACTGCGCCTTGCGTCTCTTAACCGTGATTTTCGGCTTCCTTCTTTGTCCTGTCTTCCTCGCTCCCTCTCCTCCACCCCTCCTTGGTTAGTTCCTCGGCCTCGAATTCGGATGGATCTCCGCCGCGGTCCAAAAGATTCCATCCCCCCGGTGGTGTTCCGTTCCTTTTTCCGCCAAATTTTATGGGAGTTTCGGGATGCTGTTGTTTTTTACACTGATGGCTCTAAATCTGCTGATCATGTTGGGTATGCCTTCACGTCCTCTGTTGGAGCGGAAAATCATCTACTGCCACCCTCATGTGGGGTGTTTACTGCGGAATTGATGGCAATTTCCCGGGCCCTTACCTTTATTAAACAGTCCCAACAAAACCGCGTTTTGTTATGTACGGACTCGATGAGTGGCCTTCTTGCTATTGACCGGTGTTTTTCGCGCCATCCCTTGGTCTCTGCCATCCATGACCATCTCGCTGATCTTCACCGTGCTGCTTGTTCCATTGACTTCCTATGGGTCCCGGGCCATGTGGGTATCCCGGGTAATGAGCTCGCTGATCGTTTGGCTGGGGGAGCAGTTACTTACCCCCCATTTTCTGTAACCCCTCCTGCAGCGGATTTACGGCTTCACATCAAATCCCACTTTGCACAGTCATGGGCCAATTCTTGGGAGGCTACTCCACTGTCAAATAAACTTCGTGCCATTAAGGTGAATCCAGGCCCATGGCGTTCTTCCTTTCGCCTCTCCCGCAAGGACTCGACCACACTGTGTCGTCTCCGCATTGGCCATACCAGGCTGACCCATGGTTTCCTTTTGCGTGATGAGCCACCCCCGCTATGTGGTTGTGGAGCCTTCCAGTCAGTGGCCCACATTTTGGTTGAATGCCCCCTTCTTTTGGCTCTGCGTGCTAAGTACAGACTCCCCCACACTTTACCTTTGATGTTGGCTGACGATTCCCGGATGGTCTCTCTGGTTCTAGGTTTCCTCCGGGAGAGTGGTTTTTATTCTCAGTTTTAAAGTTTTTAATCTCCCTCTGGTGTTGGGGCAGGGCGGTGAGTGTTTGGGTGTCTCCCACTGTAGGCAGTGTTCAGAGATTCCCGATTCACCTCCCTGACCGGAATCCTCTTTTCTTTCCCTTTTACTCTGTTTTTACCCCTTCTTTTTAAGGCTTGGTTAGTTTTTCTATTCCCATACGTACTTTCTGCATTATAGCAGTTGTACCTTTTAAGTCACAGGTGGTCTTGCCTATGCTGCTTCAGCATAGTGTTGGGTTCGTTCTCTTGCCAACTTCCCTCATTTGTTTTTACTATTGACAACGTGACTGCTCTTTCACGTTTCCCCTTTTTCCGTTTTATTGTTCTGACTTTTCTGAGATGTCCCGTTAGCAGAATGGAGTCTATTTGAAACAAGGGACTGATGACCTTGCTGTTTGGTCCCTTTACCCTCAAACAACCAACCAACCAAAATGTGTTCCAAACATATCTAGAGGAATTACTCAACTCAGAACCATGTGATTTCTGCAGTTACAGAATCAAAAAGTTACCTCAGCATTGGCCAACTGTTGTAAATAATGACAGAGAATACAATATTGATGACTAAAGTCTCTATTATATGTATCTCTGGTGTTCATTAAACTTACGGAAAAAGTATATGAATATATGTGTCAGCTTGATAGTGAGTAAAAGTTGTGGCAAGATAATCAGAATATTAGTTTTTACTGTAGATGTGGTATTCGGTGGAACTACTTTTTATTGTGGAACTGACAACAGTCAAAATGGTGGGTTGTTGATTGTTCTAAACATATTTTACCACTTTTGTTGAAACCCAGCCATCTCAATTCTCTCACTTGCTAAAGCTTCACTACTTCTCCTTACCTTAACCTGCATATGGGGTGTGTTCAAAGTGTTGAGCCACCTCCTTTCCTGCATAACCTTGTGAAGCCTTGAAAGCCTTTCTTCAGTGGATATGTGATGGAGGACATACACGTGTAGTTGCAAATTTTGTCCTGCTGGCAGAAATCAATTACTGACAGTCACTCTGTGACTGAGGACACATAGTGAGTGCTTATCCAATCGTAAGTTATAAAGTGGAACAAATTGAGTGGCAATGTTGCATCAAATTCTGTCTAAAGCTTGGGTATATGCAAATGGAAACCATTTGCAAAGTTCAGCAGGCTTTTAGGGCCAATGCCACAAGCAACTCAAGGGACAACCGCTTTAGAAGTGGCACACAACAGTGTGTCATATCACATTATGAGATCTCGCAAACAAGATGAGCTCAGTGTGGGATCAGTACGCTCAGTATTGACTAACAATTTGTGCAAGGAGAATGTGTCAATAAATTCTTGCCGAATTGCTGAGGGAGGGAGATAAACACACACTTCAGATCTGCAGCAATGTCAAGACAAGATTTACTGTTTTCTTTGACACTCATGGGTGGTGCTTCATGAATACACAGCACAAGGTCAATCCATCACTGTGGAAATTCTTCAGCATCAGGAGGCCCTTTGTCACCTTCATGCAGAGCAGTGCAAACAACCAGATCCGTGTACAGCAAAAACTAGCTCCAACGTGATAAATCACCTGCCCATTCTGCGTGTCTGATTCAGACTGTCCACAACAAACACATTGCTATGGTTAGGCAGGCTCCCTACTACTCTGACATGGCTCCGTGTGATTTTTGGCTGTTTCTCAAACTGTTGGTACTCATGAAAGGAACATGATTTGAGTCATGTGGAATATGATGGCCTGGCTGAACACCATTCCAATAGACGCATTATTGATGGTGTTAGCTGTTGTAACTTTACAGAGGTAAAGAAATTGGCACAGAATGTAAAGTGAGGTTTGCATCAGATCTACTGAAAAACCAAACGAAGTTACATGTAAAGTGAGGTGAGCTGCTGCATTCGCTTTGGCAGGAAAAATCAGTGAAGTTCTGGAATTTACCAACAAGGATGTGGAACTATGCCAATTCCAGTACTGTGGCCAGCTCCACTGTGTTTATCAGTTAAGGATCTATGGTGTGAACAGCCTGATTGAGGTGGTTTAACAGATTCTTGATTGGGTTTAAATCCAGGGAGTTTGGTGCTCCTGTAACCATGCATGTAAATTGTTGGTTGTGTGACTTGCTGCATTGTCATGCTGGTAGATGCCATTGTGCTGAGGAGAAGCAAACTGCAGGGTAGCCACTCAATGTAGAAACTGGGAAAACTGAGAAACATCAGGGAATTGTAAAATTCTGGGAAAAAGCAGGAATTTTTCACATACGAGGTCTGTAAAAAGTATACGACCTTTGATTTTCCTGCGCAAAATAGAGACTATAGCGCGGTTCCACTGTACACTGTAAAGGAAGAGACATTTATGTGTGTGTGTTGTCCCTACTTTCCAATGCATCAGTCGCTGCCGGTCGGTTGCTGAGGGAGAAACAACGTGTTTGTCGGTTTACTGATTCTCTCAAAATGACAATGTGTTGAGCAAAGATACTGCATCAAATTTTGTCAATAGCTTGATGATTCTCAAAGTGAAACAGTTTGTAAAATTCAGCAGGTGTTTGGAGAAAATGCGATGGGTGTAACACAAATTAAGGAGTGGTTCAGCCAATTCAAAAATGGCCGCACATCAGCGGAGAGTGACCAGCATTCTGGCAGTCCTCAGACTGCTTGGAGTGCAGCTGTTGTTGAATTGTGCATCACAAAAATGCACCAGAAGGACAAACAGTGACAAAGGAGTACTATCAAGATGTTCTCCGTGACGCAGTTTGGTGCAGAAGACCAGACGTGGACGGCAAAAAACTGACAACTTCATCATGACCACACCCTTGCACATTCATCCCACTTGATCCAAAATTTCTTGGCCAAACATGAAATTACAGCCGTGCGCCAACTTCCCTACTCTCCAGACATGACATCTTGTGACTTCCAGTCGCTTCCAAAATTGAAGACGCCACTGAAAGGATCCCATTTTGAGAGTGGAGAAGAGATAATGTGGAACACGATGACGGAGCTGAACACCATTCCAAAAGAAGAATTCCAGAGGTGTTTCCAGCAGTGGAAGGATCGGTGGGCTAAGTATGTGCAGGCACAAGGGGCCTACATTGAAGGGGATTAGGGTCCCAACCCCGTCACATATTCGAAATATTTTTTCTGGCCAAAGGTCCGATACTTTTTAGACAGGCCTCGTATCTTATTTCTGGGATTTAAGTTCATAGCTCTAAAAACGGCGCACTCTTTTAGTGTCGTACAGATCTTGTGTAAAAGATGCTGAAGTGTTTGAAATGCTCTACTAGTGGCGAGTGTTTCATGGCTCGCTAAGACAGGTTTTGCCAAGAAGCAGACAAAAATATTCAGTATATGTGAGCCTTGCTACCAGGTGATGTCGTGTGAAGCAAGATATTTCTTCCACAGCGTGGCTGGCATCTATTAGTTTTTTGAACTGGGTGACATCACAAAATGTGCAGTTTCTCCACTTTGCAAAACCTGTGTTAGTGAGCTGTGCTTCATTATTTCATGTTACCATTTTCGTTTCTGTACATGTTGAAAAGTAAGTTACGAATTGCAATTTTGTTTAACAGTTAATACATGGCATTAATATTTATTTATACTTGTTGAACTAAGATTATGGTATAACTTTTATTAAGCACAGTACCCAAGTTGTGTTTTTAATGTTTATATGCACCAGATTAATCGTGCAGTTTTAATAATTAAGTACCTAAATAATAAGAAAACATCTTTCACAGATGAGTGCTGGTAGCAGATGTACTTTCAACCTTCTGTGGTAGCTCAATGAAGAATACTGAGTATGGTTAGATGAAATGAAAAAAAGACAAGTATTTTGCCTACTGTAAACTAAGCAAAGATCATTTGGTTTAAGTAATGTGGGTAGAGATGCATTAACAAGTCATATGGAAGGGAAGAAACATAAATTTGCATTTAAACTTTCAAAGAAATGTTTACCTGGGTCTCGTTTTGTCAAAAAAGATTTAGAAGCTGGTTGAGTCACAGAGCCTTTACATCTGGAAAGTGATGACTAAGTACAGTGCAAGCATTTTGTTCGTCAAATGCCACTTCTGATACTCGTGCAAGAGAAATTCTGTAAACATGTTTAATCATCGGAGCAATCGACAAAAGCTGAAATTGTGTGGTGCCTGAGTGGCGTGATTCAGCAAGATCTTTTTGCAACACAGCAGATACTGTTTCTCTTTTTACGTTGTTGTTTCCAGATAGTGCTGTTGCACCAAAAATGCAGCTATAGCGTACCAAAGTTGTACACGCAATTTTTTAGTGATATCATTTTAAAAACTGTAAAAAAAGTGACTGTTGTTGCATGCTGTGACAAAAGTTTAAATATAATCACTCAGAAGCAACAAAAGGATTTTGGAATACCGAGAAAAACGAGGTCTCCCCGAGATATTTAACATCGGTTTCTTAGGACAAACAACATGAAACTTTTAAATGGGTTAAAAAGTGGTTTGTATGAAGAAAACATGAAGAAATTTATTCAAATATCAATGGATGGTCCTAATTTCAACTTTGAAGGTATTGCAAGAGTTAAGTGAGTTAAAACAATTACAGGTGCAGTTCTTTTAAAAATTGTTACATATGTATTACACACACTACATTATGCTTGTAATACAGATTTTAGAAACGTTGGTTGGAATACAGTAGAGTTTTTGTGACCATTGTATTATTTATTCAAGGATATGCCACAAGAAGAGGTAATTATATTAACTCTACATGTTCCAGTACTTTCCCACTTAAGCTTTGCTGAATGAGATGGCTAGAAAATATAAATGTAGCTGAGTGAGCTATTTCTATATTGTCAAATTTATCAGTATTTGTTACAGATGATGATCAGAGTCTGTGTGTCAGACCAGTCAGAGTTTCAAAGTAATTTCAGAGCACATCACGCGTAAATTACTTGGCATAAAATTGAAATTTTTTGTATCTGTTGCTTCACACTTTGAACCATTTTTAACTGGGTCCCAAAGTGATGTCATCAGCTCCCATTCCTTATGGTGTGTTGACAAATATTGTGAAGATTTTTATGAAATGTGTCATAAAAGAAAGTTTTGAACAGTGTATCTTATTTTCCCTCAACTGACCTAACAAAGGTAATTTTATTCCTTCAGGAAGTATTGATCTTGGTTTTGCAGCAAAAAATAGTTAAAGTAGGTTAAAGGCATCACTGATTTAAATATACTACAGTTCCGAAATGACTGAAATGTCTGTTCATCCTGTATGAAGATACTGTTACAGAAGTTAATGGAGAAGTCACCATTAAAATTTTCTTTGACGAAGACAATTTCATTTTTAGATCCAAATTTGGTGGCATTAAAATCAGCAGAAGCAACCACTCATGTACACTTGTGCCTTCAGCTTGTGGTTGAGAAAGAATGGCTTTCTGGAATGCAGAAGCACCAGTTTAAGGAGTTTATTGCACTATCAAGAATAAAAGAAGAAATGTCCATGTACAAATGAAAGTATACTGGATCAACACTGAATCAAACTTTTAAGCTCATTTGTGGAAGAGGAATTTCCTGATGTAAAATCTTTGGTAAGATTTATTTCCTTAATTTCTCATGGGAATGCGTAATTGGATTGGGGGTTTTCTGTGAATTCAGAATGTGTCATAGAACATCGAAAAGAAAATATGCTGATTGCTCAGTGGCAGGTTTTTGATGGTTATTATTTCTTCTGGAGAGATAGTAAATTTGAAATAACAACACAATTCATATGTACAGTGAAAAATGGTCGTTCTCATTGTGTGGAGTCACTGGAAATGGAGAAAAAAGAAAACAAGAAAACAAAAGGAAAAGGCATAGTGGCAGAGAGACACTGAAGAAATTAAAATTCTTACAATGAAAAAGTTAAAATTATTAACAGATGCTGGAAAGGAAGAGGAACTTAATGAAGAAAAAATTCAAGAACTTGTAAAGAAGTCTCACAAAAAACTTTCTTCCTTATAGTTATGTATATTTGAGGCATCTACAGAATTTTTAGGAATTTCAAAATAATGTTAAAGTTTTTCTTACAATTTGCATGTGGAGAAGATTATCTACTTGCAATACAGTTACATGCGTGTTAATGTGACTAGTATATTGTTCTATTCAATACTGATTGTGTAACAGTAAAATATAAGGAAATACACTCTCCACATCATCAAACAGGAGATTCAGTTTATTAAATACCATCTCACAAGAAGTCTTCCAAAAGTGTATGAATTTTGGATTTGCATTAAATTGTAAGTATTTTGCCAGTATTTTTATTTAAGTAGTAGGCCATTAGTTAAACTTATGCTTGTTTACACACAACGAATAAATGTGATATTTTCAATATTTATCACAATTTTTGATGGTCAAATCAGTTAATTTAATCTTATTTCGGGTGTCTATTAAAAATGTGTGCACTTCATATCTGGAATATTCTTGTCAGGTACGTGTGCTTTATCCAGTTCACTTTACCATTTGGTGGCACATTGAAATGGCAATTTGCCTGAGTACATTAAATGCTTTCAATTATACTACATCATATAAAACTGGCAATTTAAAGAAAAGTAAAAATACTGAATATTTTAAGCATGCTCAACATTCAGTTTCTACCCCTAAAAAGACTAATATTGCAGATGTTGTCATTAGGATTAAAAGGGTAGAGTGATCAGCTAAGCTTGTTCACACATTTTACATAAAACATTGAAACTGTTATTAAATTTAACAGTATCCCACATCAACATACCAAAACAGACTTACATGGTGTCACAGCTCAAAGAAATATGAATTTGAGAGCAAGCCAGAATTACTTAAGACTTAAGCCTTCACTTACATCATTTAAGAAAACAATTCAGAAAATCTCATATCAAGACAGCTTTATCCAGTGTGTCTTTCAATTATGTAAACAAGTTGGACAGTAACTACAAATTCAGAAATACTTAGTGTTAGGAGAAGAAAGGCAGGTATGTAACGCAACAGTGAAAAAATCTTATCTGAAGAAAGAATTAATGGTTTAGTTATTTAATAACTGGCAGCTAATACCTAACTGTGGCATATAAACCACAATGTCTTTGAGAAAAATATGCTTCAGTCAAGACAAGTGTAGCTTAATTGTAAAAGATTAAATTGAAAATTAGGCAAGACACACATACAACAATAACTAGCAAAGGAAACTCTCGATCACATGGTTCTCTTCGGCACATTATTATGCAAACATAGGGAATGAAGCTGCTTAAAGACTGGTACATCAATCACGGGGAAAACTATCTTTCAGCATTTCCAACTAACATTAGAAAAAGCTATAATAATAGACAGTACATTCATGATACACTCATGTTCAGAAAAAAACAGAACACCATGAATGTTTATAGAGGAGATGTTCATATTCGCAGAACATGTATGTTAATATATTCCGCATAACGTGTATGTTAGTATATTCTGCAGAAATGATTAGCATTTCAGTCACCCTGTTCAGCATATGTCCTATTGTCTAGTAGGCACAGAATCCACCATGGGCCCTGATAACTTTTCCATGCTTGATAACATCAACAGGTATAAGGTGTGAATGGCCTGTGGTATAGCCACCCACTCTGCGTTTATCTTGTTCCATAGTTCATCTGTGGTGGTTAGCATTGGATCACAGCACTGTACCTGTCGTTTCGCCATATCCCATACATTTTTGATTGGTGGCAAGTCTGGTGATCAGGCAGGCCAGGGCAAAAGGTTGACATACTATGACACCAAGAAGGCAAGTGTTCATGCCGGAACATGTGGTCATGCATTGTCTTGCTGAGAAATGGCATCTGAGGTGTTATGAGGAAAGGGTATGGCTACGGGTCGCACTGCTCTCACCTGCACCAACTGTCATTTGTGGTTGTACCCAATAGCACTCCCCACCATAAAGCGTTAAGTTGGCGCTGAATGTCTTGTGCGAATGCAGCCACTGTGATGCTGCTCCCGCTGTCTGCAGTGAACCAAAATGCAGCCATCATTTTCAAACAAACAGAACCTGGATTCGTCCGGAAACACTGTCTGATGCCATTCCTATCCCCAGTGACATTGTTCCATACAGCACTGCTGTCTGGCATGTTTCTATACATTCATCAAAGGCAGTTGGAAAAGTTGACGAGTCACATGTAACTGTGCCATAATAAATGGCAACGGACTGTCACCACTGATAGTGTATGATGTGTTACATTGTTCCACTGTTGCGCTGTCTGCACACACCCATTGCACTTCTGAAACACTTCATCTTACATGAGCAGCAATTACCCAGATGGATGCATCACATTCTCTTATGCCAATAAAGTGCCCTCTTTCAAAATCACTGATTTTATGGTGCAGTTCATGCAGTATGTTTGCCAGGAGTCCTGCATGTCTCAAGTCACACTTTTCATCCACCTCCAGTTTATAGTGGCAACGAGAGCCGCAGTCACATTTTACCAGTAGGTGGTGGTGCGCCATGATGTTGATGTTGATGTTGGACCCACAGGCTAATGTGGCTCAAATGCTTACCATTTCTGGGGAACATACTCGTGTACATGTTCTGTGAAAATGAATGTCCTATCACTATTTGTTCAAGGTGTTCTGTTTTTTCTGAACATGAGTGTAATATAAGGCATAAACAGTGTTAGCTTCCATTTTTCACTGCATTCTGCACCTGCATCACTTTCCTTCATACCTGTGGCAGACATTTAGCACATAAATTCTTTCAGGTAATAAATGTAAAGGGAATCGAATCTGCAACAATAACTAATAGCTAGTAATCACTGTTCTTAACATCAAGGCAGTTCAACATTTCCTTTCACTACTACTACTGGCTGGTGTAAATACCAGTACATATTCTAGTAACTGATAGTTAATCACTTGAGTACAACTCAGATTCATAAAATAATGAGGAGAAATTTCAATGCCAAAAGAAACAATCTGTATTCTTTAATTCAGGAACACAGTCTGTCGATGGACTCAAGACAGTACCTTTTAGCACAAATAAGTAGGCACAGCCCAGGCTCACTACACACACAAGTGCACACTCTTCCATCGTACAGGCCCAGCAGGATACAGATGTCTGATATACAGTCTTTCAGAGCATAAACTTAGGGCACACACCAGGCCAGTTGTGGACATCTGTTTACAAGGAAAGCCGTCACAACTGTCTGCTTCCTCGTCGCACTCAGTACTGTCACCAACTGTCTCCTCCTTGCTGCCCCCCTCCCTCCCCAGATAACTACTGTTTCTGGTAGCTATCTCATAAATCACAGATGGTGGAAGTAATGCCATCTTAGGTCACACATTGGAACAGTGCCAACCGTGACACACTATTTGGGAAAAATAAAACTCTGGAAAAGTCTTGGCAAAATCAAAGAAGTTTAATCGGCCAGTAGATTGGTCATCCTTGCATGGTTCCCAGGGCTAGATACATACATGTGTTGATCCATTGTGCCTTCCAGAATGATGAGATCACCCAGAGAAAGCCATGAAAGTCCCCAGACCATAACATTCCCTCCTCTTGCGTGGACTCTTCCAATTATTGTTGTAGGATGTTTACTTTCAGATGTTTCATGTCATACATGCCAATAACCACCTGTCTGATGGAGCATAAATAATCATCTGAAAAGGCCAACTGTTGCCACTCAGTGGACATCAAATTACAGTATTGTCATGCAAATTCCAGCCTTTGTCATTTATGAATATCAGTGAGGATGATTGCTTGAACAAGATGCCTGCTCCTGAGGCCCATGCACAGCAATGTTTGGTGAATAGTTGTAGAGGAGACACTGTTGGTAGCCCCTAGGTTCATCCAGCAGTCAGTTGCTCAACAGTTGCACATCGATTCGCCCTTACGTATCTCCACAGCCTTCATTCATCTGTCATTTATGGTCCTTAGTGCATCACAGTATCCTTGGTGCCCCATTTGGATAGTGCCACCTTGCATTGCGCAGTTAACTTTACCTTGCCATCTCGCAAAAAGTTTACAAACTTAGTAATTTTGGGAATGCTTCCGTCCTTGGCCCGAAAGCCAATGATAATGCCCTTTTGAACGTAAATAAATTGCTCATTTCCTGCTTTACGATGACTGCACTGTTTTCTGCATCCCCTGACACACTTTATACACCCTTCATTGCTTGTGCTGTCATCTGTGAGAGGTTATTGACAATGAACACAGGCAGTGGTCCATTTATGTGACTGAATTGTGTATATCAATTTACCTAAACACACTTGCTTACTGAGAAACAATCTTTGCTTTTCTTGCTGCTCAAGGACAATGCAGTTCACTTGCAGCAGTTCTGTCATGACAGTTCACAAATATCTCAATATTACAAAATGGCTAAAACAGCCACATGGTTCCAGCTGCAGGTTGTCAATCTAACGGCTTTCAGGGGCAAAAATAATTATTTTCTGTGTTTCATATTGACCGGATTCAAAAATTTGAAACACTGTCTTCTTCTCCTTAAGAGGTATAATTCTTCATTAAATGTGTAACTTAAGTACTAAAGTTAGGAAACTGTGTATGTGTCTTGATGCAGTGTAACTCATGGTGTGCAAATAACACAGACTGTATTTATCCAGTATTTGAGAGTGAAAGCACTTGATGACTGCCATCAAGTGCACACAATTTCAAACCCTTTTGGAAACTTCTCATTGACATACCACAGAAAAATAAAAGGAAAAAAGTTTATTGCGTACATTTTTGCTTCTTATGCAGTAAAACATCAGCATTGAGCATGATGTTTAAATTTATTACTTCTTTAATATCAACTCTATTTGCAACAAATTTTGCAGACAGTATCCACATATCACTGAATGTACTGCAAAATTGTCATTTTATGACTCATAATTTGGGAGATATGGTGTCAAACATTGAGATGCTTGAAAAATTAACTTTCCTTAAAATGGCATGCAAATAACCCAGACTATGTTCATCCAGTGTTTGTTGATGAGTGCACTTAGCAATGTCCAATAAACTTTAAACAGAATTTGAAAACTTTTGTGAGCCTTCTCTTGCTTACTGCCCCACAAAATGATGAAAGTAAAACAGTTTACAAACTACAAATGTAATGTTTTAATGTATTATTTATTTGCTACTAACAGCATTCACTACGCATTTTGCAGACAAGATCAACATATGCCACAGAATGTACCTTCAACATTGTATCATTGTATGACCCATAGTTTAGAAGAAAAAGTAGCTTTTCAGAAAACTGTAAATAGTTCTCGCTACCCAAAACTAATAAAGCCAACAAAATTTGGGGTTTGTGTCCTCAACCATAAAGTTTTTGCATGCTTAACATTAAATATTTAACACATTAATCATTTGTAAACTTGTAATCACATGTTTGAAACCGTTTTGTACATGGGAGTTATATTCTTTAAAGAAACAAGGGGGGGGGGGGTGCCATAGTACCAGTTGTTAAGGTTTCTTCCTGTTCCAGTCAGATATGGAGCACTAAGAGAATGATTGTACAAATGCGTCTGTTTCTTCTATGATTAAATTAATCTTGTCTGTATGATTCCTATTTCAGCAATAAATTGGAGTTGTAGTATATTCTTAGACTTATTATTTAAAGCTATTTCTTGAACCATTTGAGTAAACTTTCTGTCCACCCCTCCAGAGTCGGCCAGTTCAGTTTCTTCAGTGTATGTGTGAAACTCTCCCATGGGTCAAATGAACCTGTGACCATTTGTGCTGCCCTTCTCTGTATACGTTCCATATTCCCAGTTAGTCATTTTTGGTTCAGATCCTGGACACTTGAGCAATATTCCAGAATGGGTCACAAGATTTACTTTTAAGCAATCTCCTTTGTAGCCTCAATGCATTTTCCCAGTATCCTACCAGTAAACTGAAGTCTAGCAATTATTTTGCCCATGACTGAGCCTATGTTATCATCCCATTTCATTTCCATCCAAAGTGTTACACCCAGGTATTTGTAGGAGTTTGCCAATTCCAGTTGTGATTCGTTGATAATACAGTTATAGGCTAGGGTGTTTTTTTGTTTGTGTTGTTGTTGTTGTTGTTGTTGTTGGTTTTTAATTTTTTTATATCTTCTAAGAAATTAACAGTTTTGTGTCTACATAATTTTTACAGTAGTTACTTGGCCCTATGGAAAACATCAAGGAACACTGTGGTTAAATTTCCACTGTAAATTACAGATCCTCCTCACTCCAGCCCCACCTATCTTGTAAGGTGGATAGGTTGCATGTGCTCAGGTCAGAACAATTTCCGTTAGGACAACAGCCAGTAAAGCACTTTCTTGAACGTGTCTTGCATTCAGAGTACCAGGTAGGAGGACTGGTTGCACGCGTAAATACGTTCAGGGCACACAGGGACAGGTACAAAGGGGCGTGCGTTAACACATCCAGAGCAGTTAAAGGGTTAACTCTGACTGAAAATTGGGGAAGCAGCTGCTTTAAACCGCGTTCTGCCTTTCTCACCAAAAATTTTGGCATGCTAACATATTCGGTCTCTTTTAACACAGAAAATGCTAAATCTTTTCAACTTGTCTCTCTTTGTAGTTCAGCCTTTGTACTCAGCATCTCCTTCTCTCTGCCATTGTCTATTTATGTCCTTTACCACTGCCTTCTCTTTCACCCATTAACGTAAAGTCAGTAAAGAAAAGTCGTATGGCATGAATGGCTGGGAGACCCCAAAGGGTGAATTCATTTGCCTAATTGGAAAGGTTTTCCCTATCATCTGTGCCTGCAGGCAGCTTTCCACTGTGAAGTCTGAGAACTGTGTAAGTAAGTGTATCTGTTAAAGTGTTGGCGACTGTAATTGTGTGTGTGTGTGTGTGTGTGTGTGTGTGTGTAATACCATGTTCATGTTGGATGATGATGATAGAAGTTAGACGGTGAAACATCGTGCTGGCACATAGCCTACCCTCTTGAATAGTGCCAAGGGAGCCACTGAGCTTAACGTCCCTGTATAATGGGCGGATCACCAACAGCAGTGCCAGTCACATGTGCTCACTTCATGAGACACTGCAGAGAGGTTTGGAATTTAATCTAAGACATTGGTGCAAAGACTGGTGATCAGAAACTTTTTACACTGCCTCATATTGTCTTTACGCTAACCACTGTCTCCACCTTAACTCAGTAGCTCAAAAATTCTGGGGTTCAACTTGATCTGGTGGTATATTACAGCATCAGTGAGGGACTAACATTGAACTTCAAAAATAGAAGGGTGCTACATTGTATCATGGGTTTCCTGTGTTCTATAATCAAGAAAGTGATATAAATAAGATTACATGAAAGTCTAATGAACAAAAGTGCAGGCTTCCATTTCAGGTCAACTTGGGGCAATGAAATACCAAAAATTTAACAAGTATGTACTCTGATTACTCTGTCAAAAATAAACATGTGGCCATTCCTCTACCAGGACTATCACTTTGTAGGGCTTGAAATTTACTATCCTGGTGTTACTCTTGGAAATGAAAGATACTACCAGAAAGAATAAATAATAGTCAGACAAGATCCAGACATTTTTTGCAGAAGATAAACGACAAGAAACTAGTTGAAATGTCACCTCAGAATGAAAATATTAACTCAATTAATTAGCCAAGAATAATTCAACCATTACAGGGAGATTACTGCAAAAGTCCACATTTGTGTATAAACTATCTGGTACACAACAGTTCTTTGTAATGCCACATTTCAAAGCCATCTATAATCTTTTAATTTCTGTCTTCCAGTTTGTTGTGAACCTACGAACATGAAACAATGCTCGTTCTTGCAATGACAGTGAGTTTAGATACTGGACTCTCATCTATGAGTAGTAGTGTTCAAACCCCGATTGGATTCTTAGAACAGTGGAAGAACAGCATGAGTGTTGAATCGTGTTACTCATTGATAGCTATGGAAATCACTTAGACGTATGGAATGTTCCTGCAGTGGCATTTTGTGTAGCGAGTGTCATAATATGGACTTTGTTTTTGTGATATGATCCTGTTCAACCAGTTGCAGTTCCATGTGTCATGATTACTGGAACCTTTTGATTAGTGATTTGTTCTGTACTGCATATGATGTACCAATTTATATGTGACTTTTCTCATTTTTGCTTGATGATGCACTTCAAGTTTTATTTTTATAAATTGGAATTACTTAAGTCATGTGGCTGACTCACAGTTGCTCTAAAGCCTAATGAGAACTTCTGGCCATTTTAGTATTGACTGGCAGAACTGACGGGATGATCCTAAGTAAGCTGTGTGAGCAGTTTGTGTTGTTAAATGATGTAAGAAAGTGCCTGAAACACATACCATACTGAAGTGAAGTGTAAATTACTCATAGGATAGAATAGATGTTGCTGAAAAATGAACATAAGATTACAATCATAGCTGTTCATTGCAAGCAATTTCTTTAAGGATTTTCCTTGTTCATGACTGCATATTATATTCCATGTATTTATGTATTCTTGTATATTTAATTTGTTATTTTTGTTGTAAAAACTTCTCTTATTGAAAAATACTACTTTTAAACTTGAATGAAGCCTTATCTTTTAGGTACATGATTTCTATTGCTTCTGTGTTAGTGTCAAGAATTTAAATTAAGTAAAGTTTCCTTTAAATTATTTCTCGGTTGTTTTTATCAGGGGTGTGCAAAATTTATGAAGAACACCTGAAGAGGCAAAATCCAAACACTCCATCCATCACATACGACATAAGCCAGTTATTTGATTTTGTTGACCAACTGACTGACCTCTCATGCCTTGTGTAAGTATATTACATTTTATTTAATAGATTTTCAAAGCTCTCTTCAACTCTGTTAGCTTTCCATCTTTCTCATCTGCCTCCTTTTCTAACAAATAATCACTTAAAATGTTTGGTAGATAGATAGTAACATCCATTTAATTTTGTTCTGTCATTACCACTTTACTGTTTAAAAATTTGCAAGTATGTTCATCACTTCTGTCATCAGTATTCAGTAATACCATATATCATGTTGTAAAAATGAATATTACTGGTAAGCACAAGTGCCATGTATGTTTCCATAAATTGAGTGATGTTTTACTCGACATATTTTTGATAAAGCATCCATGTGGATTGCCTGTGTGTTGCTAAACATCTGTGAAGGTTGTTTGAAGTTAGAGTGTGAAAGTAAAGCACCTCCATTCTCAGATTGTGGAAGAGGAGCAGTTACAAACTTCATTGTAATCGAGAAGAAATCTATTTGGCAAGTGCATTAACTTGCATCCTCTCTCTCTCTCTCTCTCTCTCTCTCTCTCTCTCTCTCTCTCTCTCTCTCTCTCTGGAAGCAACTGAACACTGCGAAGCAAATGATACTTCACACTGTTGCTAGTTATTTCTTTTCCTTTCTTTTCCTCTTCCATGCATGAAGGGGGAAAATAATTGTCTTTATCTTATATCTCTATGAGCCCTAAACACTCTTATTTTTTCCTTGCACAGCGTTAACATTGGAGACATTAGAATTGTTTTGCAGCATCTTGCAAATGATGGCTCTCTAAACTTCAATAACATTTTACAAAAAGATATTCGTCTCCCAAGGATTTGGAACCAGTCAGTAACAAATTTAGCGGCAAACGTATGAATTACTGCTATGTATTCCTTTAATTTTGCCTAGTGGGGTTCTCAAACACTGGAGTAGTATTTCAGAATTGTTAGTGCATGTGTTCCGTAAGTAGTTACAGAACTCTCCCTTTCATGTTCTTTACAACAGACCTTATGTAATTGTCCCAGTATGTATCATTTCACAACATTACACCTATGAGTGAATCAAGCAGCATAGCATTATCCTGGATTTGAATGTTACAGTAATGTTTCTCCTATCTTTCCCAATTAACTGATACTTAGATACATTTAGCACAAACTGCCATTCATCATACCAAACAGAGATTCTGTCAGTCGTTTAAAATCACTCCTGTCGCATATAGCAGTAACAGTGGCATCAGCTTACAGTCTCAGATTGATGGGTAATGTACATGGAGAAAGACAGTAGTTCTGTCTCATTTCAATGGACACTCTTGATGTTACCCTGATCTCTGATGAACAATAGCAGTCCCTGACAGTGTACTCAGTTATATGACTCAACAACTCTTCATCCCAAGCCACATACTTGTAAACTTATTAAGTATGTTCAAATCTTAATTATGTCTGCAGTGTAAATGTTACTACCACAATTACTGAAAATCTAGGTTTATAAAATCTGCTTATTGGCCTACATTCATGCCCCACCTGATATAGGGTGATTTCATGCATGTCATGTCAACTTGTGGTCATGAATTTCTCTGGAAAAATATATATTAGACCTCTTATGTCATAAGTGTTAAGAAATAAAGTATTTTTTTTACCTTAATTTTTGTAAGTGGTATGGCCCTTTGAAAAATGTTTTTTCAATAACTCTTAAAATAGTAGAGAACAAAAAAATATAACTAATGAACCAAAACTACTCTACACCTGGCAGATGTTTTGCGTTAATGCTCCCTCCTAGTGTGCTGAAATTTAGTTGACACCTGCACGCTTATTGACTTCATTAAACTTACAAATTTAAGACGAAAATATGAAATGTAAGTTAATTTTTTCACTTACCATTTTTTTTTCTTATTTGGAAAGTCACAGAATGATGTCTTTTGTCATATTACCAGATACTATTGATGTAATTTTAAACATTATCTTCTCTGTTACAGGTTTCTGTATTATGTAAATATTTATTACTAAAAATGTCAAAACTTGTTTTTTCTGAGATTTTTACCAATTATTTACTCAAAAACCCGTGACCGAAAACTTTTGAGAGCTAAACAAAATATTGTTTGGTTAATATGTTAGTAGACAGTGCAAAAACAGTGGGCAATATTTTTCTGTGTAAAAAAAAAACTTTTCAACATTCTGTATATTTCACACCACTGAATTTCTAGTGTAAAATATGCATGTTGGTAACACTGTTTCCAGTGCTCCTCTGTTTATTACAAATGAGTGAGAACTTGCACATAAACCATTCTGCATTGAGTTTTGTGTTTGATTTGAAGTTTTTGTTAGATACAATGTCAGTGAGGAAATACGGTAGTGAAAGAGTGAGGTGTGTGGACTATGAAAAAAGACAGAAAAAGGTGATGTTTAAGAAAAGTGAAAAACACTTCACATTTGTTGGAAATACGTCAGAGGTATTGCAGAAATATCTTGGTCCTCAAGTAATTGTATTAGTGTCACATCCAATTTGCAGGAATTGCTACACTCACTACAAGGAGAAATTTAGTGACAACTGACCTGAACAGTCACCATCACCCGAAAGTGAAACTGAAGAAGACAGTGCAGATGTTTATATTTGTGGGTGTGAAGTTGTTGGTGTGTTGAATGTTAGCATTTCTGCTGTAGCCCCTGCTATATCCCCCCTTAAATGTCCAGGAAAGGTAAGAAGCATGAGAAGAAAATAGTATGTAAAAAGAAAAGTGGAAGAAATTGAAACAAGTTTTACACAGGCAATATCTTAAAAACTTTGTGAAGTGTATAATGTTGATGCATTTGGTGCAGAACCTGTAGATAGTGATATGCGCACAACATGTGATGTGTGGTTTCAAAACCTGAAAACTGCTCTCTCAGCATTCACCTATACTGAGAAGGTACAGTTGCTGACACTGATACCAGGTAGCTACTCTAAGCAGCAGATACAGCAATACATACCCATTTCTTAATAAAGAATGAGGAAGGCTATTCGGCTTGCCCAGATTCTTACTGTGGGTGTCTGTTGCAAGGCGATAAGCATACTGTTGCCCTGGAATATTATCTAAGTGATGACAAAGATTGCAGCAGCAAAGTCCTAACCAGGCTGATATCTCTGTTAGTGAAAATGATGAAAGAGTTTAAAAAAAAGACAAGATCAATAAGAGAAGCATATATGCTAATGAAAAAGGAGAACCTGAATTTAAAAACTGGAATCACAAAATTCTACTCCTTACGACCAAAATGGGTGAAATGTCAGCCAGTCAAGGAAGTATGCACACATATTTACTTCATTAATTTGGAACTTGTTTGTTTTGCCATAAACAGTGTCACAGGAAAGAAGTACACAGGGATGGACCTGATGCTTTTGTGTATATGTGAAGAGCCGCAAGATAAATGTTGGTTTCGGGAGTGCAATGTGTTGTGGTGCTGAAGTGATGAGTGTTGAAGCATTACACCTTCAGGATATTGACAATGATGTAACCTATGTATTGTAGGAGGGAGGAGGGTTAGTGAAGAAGACAGTAGAGTTAGAGAAGTTTGTTGCAGATGCTAGGCATTGGGTCATGAAGGAATAGCTCACTAACATATCCAGAGGATTCAGAGGGGCCATAACAGAAATAAAATCGGCCACTTCTCAGAATACTGACACATTAGTTCTTCATTTTGACGTTGCTGAGAACTGGTCTGTTGCTTTGCAGAGTTACCACTGGCACACATCACAGGTACCAATACTCACATGTGTTGCTCACTTCCTTGGAACATCACGCTGTTTTGTTGTCGTCAGTTATGATCTCATTCATGACAGTGCACATGCATGTTACACTGTCGCCATGGTAATTGATAACATAACATCTAGAGGCCATGCATTTCCTAAATGTGTGTGTAATTGTTGGTGCAACATCTCATTTTAAAAACAACTTTCAGCCTTATCAGCTTGTTCAACACTGTAGTGCAGGAATTAGACAAAAAAAGGGTATTTTCAGCAACAGGTTATGGAAAAAGTGCATGTGAGGGGGTAGGAGGTATTTTGCAAAGAGATTCAATCTCCAGCATGAAGCCTTTGATGGTATGGAGATGTTACTGGATTTATCCACACCATATCAGCATTAGTAACAAACGTGAAACTCTTAATTCTAAATGAAAGTATATTAATGGAATTCCATTTAAAAAGAGACAGGAAAGGTTTGCTATGAAACCTTGATAGCAGAGCATTCAATCAAATCACCACTAGGTTTGCGTCATGGCATGGCACATACATTGCAAAAATGGTTCCTTGTCAAATGCTGAGACCAGAGTATACATTAAGACTTTGTAGTGAGCCACTTCATTTCTTGCGTATATGTCAATCATTGGTGTGTGGGGCAGATAATAAGTCTCTTATGACCTGCAAGATATAACCGTCTCATTCATGCCAGCTCATGGTCCTGCTAATGCTTTCAAATGGCCATAATCAAAAGATCAGTGTGCAGTTCCCATTTCTAAAGTACTGCTCTTGTTGAATCATCTTTGTCCGTGTGCAAATTCAGCTTGGCTATACAAGTTCAGTGACAAGCAGATAAAAAAACAAATGAGCTCTTTTCAACATTGCAGTCTTATGTTGTAGACAATTTTAATTCATGGGCAGTAATGAAGATGTAAAATCATGACAGAAGACAATAATAATTTGTGAATAATGTCATAAAAAGAAAAATGGGCATAAATATTCTAAATATATCATTTTTGTTATAAAATGCTTTCGAACAGAATTATGAATTGTTTTTTCACCCATTTACAATGTTGTAAAGTAACTATTTTGATCCATAAGTACCAGTTTTGCATGACATTGACTTAAAATCAGCAATCATTTTAAATATTTAAGTGTCCATGATTTTTTGACCTTCACAGTTGTGCTAGGTCTACCTAAAAAGTTTCTCACATTTTGTACGGGCAAGTATTGCCCACTCTGATTTTACAGTCCTTAAGTACAATGACCAAACTAATGTACCCTGAAATTCATAGAACATTTAGGGTGTGAGTTTTGGAGAAAAAAATTTCTAGATAACCAAAAAGTTTCAGATTCTTTCTTCTTTATGTACAAATATTTTGACAGTTTAAGAATTTCATGCATTATTGTCATAGCTGACAGTTAGCAGCCCTTCTGCTTTGTCATTTCACAAGACAGTTAACAACCTGTGACTAACTATTTATATTTTCAAAACATAATTTTGAAATTTGCAAAAAGCTACGAATTTTCATAGTTTATTTTTTTTTTTTAAAAAAAAGCTCAGAAGTGTGTGTTTATTAATCATGGATCATAGTACAGGAACAATATTATGAAAGGAAAGTTGCTACTCATCATATGACAGAGATGCTGAATTGCTGATATGCACCACAAATAACTTTATCACACATTCTTTTTTCCGGAAACTTTGAAATAGTGTCTTCAATGTATAATTCGAGGTGAAATTGCCCTATAGCGTGCAATCTGTTACGCACAAGTGATGCATTGAAAATCCATGCTGATTTATGAATAGAAGCTTTTTCCCTCTTAGAAACGCAACACACTCAAGCTTGGAATTTGTTAAAGGATACTGCAGCAATATATTCCTCTAATTTTTTACATCTGTTCTGCCTTATGTGATCATTTCATTTCATATAATCAACAATTTTATGCAAATAGGTGTTTGTATGGGTGCACTGATTCCCATTGTGATTCATTGTGATAATGTAGTTATAGGATGCTACACTTTTTCTTTGCGATGTGCACATTCAAAGCAAATTCCTAATCACTGCACCTTATTGAAATCTGATTAAGCCCTGATTCAGTATTTGCCCAGTTTTTCTCAGACAAAACTTCATTACAGGTAGCTGTACTGTTTGTAGAAAGTCTGCTACTATTAATATTGTCTGCCAAGTCACTAACCCCTAAACCAAACATGTTTAGCAAGAGAACTGTTTAGAAACATTCACATTTTTTAATTATGTTATGTACACTTTTCTGAAATATATAAAGATTTCTGTTCAACTTTTGGGTTCTTTGCTGTAATGTTCTGAACTGTATCACAAAGAAATGTTTTTATAATACTGAGATATACTAGACATCTCAGGCTGTGAGAAAAACTAAAACACATTTATTTGTGTTATTTTAATGCAAGCGTAGTTTACAGATCTTCTACTGTGTGATATTTTCTGAAGCAAGGTAGTACATACAAAGTAGCATTGCAGTCTATATATTAGTATCGTGTTTCTTTCCTTACATGTTTTCTGATCGATCCCCTTATTTAGGAGCTGATATTGCACTGTTTACTCAGGTTGGATTTCATTTATATTAGTGGAATGATTTCTAGAAAACGCCTTACTGACAATCTAAGGGGTGGAGGACTTGAATGAAGCATGCCTCGAAGTTGGAGAGATGACACTTGCTTTGTTTCAGTTACAGATTCTTCTGTAGTGCTTGCCTGGAACTTCATATTGGTCGTACTTCCTCTTGACTGTATGTTATAAACTAATTCCATTCTGTTTGTCAGAACTGACATTGCTATCCACGTCTTAGCTGCTCACTGCCGAATAATAGACTGAGCTTGTGAATCAAAATTTATTGTAGATATTGCTACCACCACTTACTGCTCTTCATTGCACGACCCTTGAAAGTAAACAACCCACAGCATGCAAGATTTCCACACTTCGTATGCAGCTTCGAACACTGACTCCAGGATGGCCTCCAAAGCCTTCATTGTGGCAGCTTGGACCTCCTCCAGGGTCCCATGACGGTCCTTTCAGGGACGTTTTTAGTTTGCGGAACAAAACAGTCTGGTGGCGGGGCCACTTCGGGAGTTTAGGGGGCTGGGGAATTGTTGGAATCCCTTTCTTGGTCAGGTAGCTTGCCACCATGAAGCAGGTTTGACTCTGCAAGTTGTCATGATGCAGCTTCCAATCATTGGTGATGGCTGGCCTTATGCGATGGACATGGCTTTCAGTCTCGTGAGTACTTTGCGATAAAAAGCACTGTTGAAAGTTCGGCCTTGGGGGCACAAACTCATGATGAACCATGCCCCCTGACATTGAAAAACACAATCAGCATGGCTTTCACCTTCAATTTGCTCATGCGAGCCTTTTTTGAATGTGGGGACGCTGTGATGTGCCATTTGGCACTCATGCGCTTTGTCTCCGGGTCATACTGAAACACCCAGGTTTCGTCTCTGGTGATAATGTATCTAAAAATACCAGATCAGCTACAAGGCTCTTGCTTGCTTTTGAACGTCTGACAAAATCCTCGGGACCATCTTGGCTCAGGTCTTCCTCAGCGACAATTCTTTGGTGATCATGATGTGTCATTTTATCAAGTCCGAGGTCATCTGCTATCATCCTGATTCTCGTCCGACGGTTGGTGCTCAATAAAACGCGCACATGGGTTGATGCTTTAATCAGTTTTACTGGTTGATGGATGTCCGGAGCGGTCTTCGTTCTCAACACTGTCCCGACCCTCTTTAAAGCTCTTCACCCACCTGAAAACCTGGGCTTTTGGCAGGCAATCATCGCTGTACTCCTATTGACACATGTCCAATGCTTCAATATCAGATTTTCCTAGTTTCACAAAAAACTTGATGGCGTATCGTTGCTCGATTGTTTGCTGCATGTTGTGCCACGGCCGACGACTGTGATGTGTCCACTCAATGCATGATGCTGCCGAGACAAGAGACTGCAAGCAACTGGCATGCTGCACATTTTCGGCCAGAAACCACCAGCCACTAATCACCCCGGGTGAGTGCGTGCTGTGAAGTACAATTGCGTCAGCAAAAAATCAGTCTCATTACTTTTTATACAAACCCTGTATTATCATTCCCAGTATTTGCAGGTCTGAACAGCTGAGGAATGTTTGAAATGTGTTGCTACCATGTGTCTTGCAATTTTAGCAAAGAAAGTAGCTGTGCAGTCAATGCAGACCTGTTGAGTCATTGTGAAACAACAGCTTACTAAAGAAAATCCACAGAAATGGATGTAAAAGACATCTATGACGCAAATGGTACCTTGGTCAATTGCAGAGGACAAAATTGTTGATAGATTGCATGAAACAAAAGGGAAGACATGTCCACAAGTTAATTTGGGATAGTATTTAGCAAACTATTGCTCAAGATAGTCAGTAAAAGAGTTAATCCACTTTCAAGTGTCTCAGAACTCTTTTGTGAATATGCGCTTGGTGATCCTGGATCCCCAAACTATTGCAATACCTTCTTCATTCCTTTGCTGCAAACTACTCTGATTACTGACAACATGGCTTGCCTACAGAACATTGATTATGGCTCTTCCCACTTTTTTCCCCAATGTTATGTTAAGACACTCAATGTGATTAACTCGTATTTGATTTCCACATCCAGGTTTACCTCTAGGTTTCAAATTTTTCCAGAAGTGCAGGCTGTGTGTGAAAAGTTTGTGGGAGTGTTTCAGGTACGTGCAAGATGGTAGCCTCCTGACAATGCAGGAATCACACTATTGATGCCAAAGCTGTTATCTCCCTGCAGATACCAAGGAGTACATCTACTGCTGTACTGGGCATGCCAGGATTCAGGGTAGTGGCCATCATGCTAGGTGACTATTGCTCTGACTGAGTAGCACCCATACATCACCAGTGACTATAAGTGACATGGCTCTCTTTTGACAAGTCTCCTGAAAGGATCTACCAGTGGCCTGCAACAGCCATGGCTGAAGGAACAGCAGATCCCAGGGCTGTTCACTCCAGTTCAGTTTTTATTTTCACAGCGGATAAGCCCTCATAAGAGTCCCGAGCCTCTAAAGTAGTTGTTGATAAAATGAAGAGTTTTTTTGTTTTAGGCTACTCGAGTGCCCATGCAAGTGTCAGATCCTGCCACACAATAAAACTTCAAACCTATGTTTGTCAATATTGTTCCACACCTACTGACCTGTCTTCTTGGCCACTTCATGCCTAACCATGATGCCCATATCATCATAAAGCAAGAGATATTACTGTTGTGTACTAAAACTGTAGCAGCTGTTCTCGTGTCCTGCGTTCTTTATTGGTCTATTAGAAAAGCATTTGACTGATTACCATTTTCCAGCCCTTCAAGATTGTCTGATAGCGTTTGCAGGGGTCTGCACATTGGTTCACGCAGATGTTTTCAATGAGTATGCTCTTTCTGCATCACGTTGGAAATTATAGAAGTGTGAGTGTGAGTGTGAATGATCCCAGTGATTAACATTTATAATGTTTATTTACCCCACCCAGGGCAGTTATATACAGTGATGTGACTATCTTAACCTGATAGGTATCCTTTTCCATTCTCCTACTTGAGGTTTTCAGTGCACACCATCCCATAAGGAAGTACCACATCACCTGCCAGGGGCCTTATGATTGACCAGCTTCTTTCTGATCTTGGTCTGTCGTCGTCTCAATCATGATATCCCTGTACATTTTAGTGCCACCCATACACCTTCTCATCTATCAATCTTATGATCTCTTCCCTCAGTCTCAAACCTCTGCTACAATGGATACTATATGATGATTTTTGTGATAGCAATCACTTTCTGCTGTTCCTGTCATTCCTTGACATTGTCTTGACTGACCAATTGCCACATTGGGCTGGCACTTGAATACCTCTGCCATCACCATGATCACAGAAAAATTGTCCCCGACTACTGGAACTGCTTCCCTATCTACTGGCCTCCTTCCCCCCCAGGGGATGATAGTGTGTTGGATGAAAGACATCGCAACAGTGCTTCGGGATAGTCTAGAGACATCCTTCACAGACTGTCCTCATTACTTTTAAGTGGCTCCATGCAAATGCCTGCTGCCTAATTAAACTCAGTAAGAAAGAGTGCTGGGAGTGCTATGTCTTCTCTTTGGGACCATATGGCTCTTCAGTCTAGGTGGTGGGTCAAATTCAGTCGTCTACTGGGTAGTTAAAAATAAACAACTGTCCTGGGTCTTCTCCTTCAAGATGGTATTGTGTTATATCCTGGTTAGCGCCTTGCAGTCCACTTTGCAACAGCATTGGTGTCCTTTTTCAGATACCTTCCAAATGCATAAAAGACAATTTGAAGACATCCCCATATCAGTTACTCCCATCCCCTCCCTAACCCTGAATCATATAATGGGACACTCTGCTTCCTGGGAATTGCTTTGGGCTCTTAACATGTCTCAAGCCACAGCACAAGGCCCTGATCCACTTCTTAATTATATAATCCAACACCTGAATGTGACTCACAGACTCAGGCTCTTTGACCATGTTTGGCCAAAGGTGTTTTCCCTTCACAATTGATAGATACTGTTGTTATAATCCTTGAACGAGCTAAAACCTGACATCCATAAATAGCTGCTGACCGTTTAGCCTCACCAACGTGTTTGCAAATTGCTTAAAGGGCTGGTAACGTGACAATCATGGTGAGTTCTTGAATCACAGGGCTTATTGTCCCTCTATCTGTGTGCTTGCTTTGAGGGTCCATCAAAATGACAATCTTGTCAGGTTGGAAAAAGCTGTCTGACAAGCTTTTTGCCTAAACAACTACTCATTGAAATATTTTTTGACGTATGAAAGATCTACACCACCATATGGCAGGCATCAGATTTTACTTACCTTCCATAACTGGGGTTTTGTGGCTCGTTACTGCTTTTTTTTTTTTGTCAGTTTTTAGCTCTCCAGTTGTTGTGGGGTAGAGTTAACACATTACTCAGCTCCCATTGGTCCAAGAGAACATTGATCCTAAGGGCTCCTTGTGAAGTTTCCTTAGAGTGTATACACACTGGGACAACAGGGAAAGCCAGGAAAAAACTGGAAATTTTTTCATCTGGGAGAAAACTGGGAAGAAAGGGAATTTTTCAGAATTCCAGGAGTTTTTTGTTGTTTTAGTTTTCTGTTAAATTTTTGTAATTTTGACTTGTAACAACTGATACTTTGATAAAGAATGTTACTGTATCCCACTACTGCAGAATGATGATAGCACAAGTGTCTGCAACAGCAAAATGTGTCAAAGGCCTGAGGATGAAGACTATGTAATACTTCATAACAGCAAACTGCTTGCGATGAGTGTGATGTCGCAACTGTTCACATTAGGTTCATTTGAGCAGTTGCAAGTGCATGCACAGTCGAGTTGCATGTGAACAGTACCTTCTCTCACTTCTGGCTGCTTGAAGTGTGGTTGTTAGCTGTATCAGCAGTAGCAGCAAGCAACCAGGTGCTAACCGGGAAAAATTTTCTGGCACGCCCAAGGTGCCAGATTTGCGCATGCACAGGGCAGTCTGAGTTATTGTGGGTAGGAAGGGGTAGTCTCCTCATGACCCTTGTTTACGTTTAGTGTTTTTGCTGTTTCCTCTTCGTTTACAGTTCCCATGTCAAATGAAAACAAAACCAGACTTCTGTGTCTGGGAGCTATCAAGTGAATTAAAATACATTGACATAATCACAGACTGCTAAAATATGTTACTAGTTTGCTTTCTGATTTTATTTTATTTCCACGCTTTTGGCATTCAGCAGTAATTACCTTACAGAACAATGAAGTTATTTTTGTCAGTTTGCTTAAGAAACTTGGCTTTTATTTATGTTTCCCACTGACACAGTGTATTTATTTGAAACGAAGTGTTTCATTCAACAGTATTGGCCATTCCAACTGTTCGGTGAATTTCAAATGGCACATATATCGTTACGCCATAATAAAGAACCAAACATGAGATAGTACAATACAGGTACTTCAAGAAAATGTACGTCCTAAAAGCGACACTGAAAAGTTTAATGTCAGATTGGGGCCTACTTCGTTGTGAATCTGGACATATAAATGTACACTTCAAGCTGAACTATGTATTTTAATATGGTTTATGAAATTGAGATTTCCTAGGAATGGGCTTCTTAAGATTTATAGCTGTGCATGCGCAGTAACGCCTGTTTCCTGGCAACTGTTGAAACGAACCTATTTCTAACAGGTCTCAGGAAAATATTGTGAGTGGTGGTTTTGAAAACATCACTTTCAAAGTAAATTTCCTTTTATGCAAGGTGAATTATGTTATGTGTGAAAATGTACAATGAATTTCTTAAACCACAGAGTGTTTGAGTCTCTCTTAAAACTTAGACTTTCGACGGAAAGTATACTGTCTCTTAACACAGAAAAAGTGTATTTTCACTCGGGAAAGTGTATATTTTAACCAGAAAATCTGGGAATTTTTTTCCTCGTCCACATATACACCCTGTTATTGCTATCGATGGCATAGTGACATCCATTAGACCAGCAGTTACCCTCCCACTCAAATATTTTTCAATCTGTAACTGTGGCTAATTGCTGGCTCCAGGTGGGCCTTCAAAGGGCCTGAATTGGACAGTTTCCGTTGCTTCCAGTTATCTCCTATGAAAAGAAAGGTCATACATTTCTCATTTCTTTTGTCATACCATGGTTCATTCCTACATAGAAGTCTACTTGGGTACCCAGCACATGAACGTTGTTGAGCAGTTCAGAGTTTTGGGACTCACCTTCAATAAAAAACTGACATGGCTGCACCATATTTGTCAGCTGAAGATTAGCTTCGTGCGAAAGGTTAATACACTGTGCTTCCTCACCCAAACCTATTGAGGTGTGGATTGTGGTACTCTGCTCCACCTCGCACCCCCCCCCCCCCCCCCCCCACACACACACACACACACACACACACACACACACACACACACACACACACACACACACAAAAAAAAAAAAACCAGTCACTGGCAGCTGTCTAATTTTGACAAAGGCGTTGTTGGCCAAAAGCTAATTCTGTCATTCTGCAACTCAGTAAGAGCACTATATGGTGAGTAGCAACTAACCTTTTCATTGTATTGTTACATTCTATCCTCGAATTTTCATTGCTTAGTAAAAATAAATGTTGCTACTAGTGATAATTGAGCCAGCAGCTCCAAAGCTACTAGATCTACCATAATTATGTGACTATAACGTGACCCCCCCCTCCCCCAAGAAGCTTCATGAAAAACTTATTTTTAACATATTCTGATTAGTCAGAATTGCAGACTGTTCTGTTGGCAGAAAGTATCCATTTAAAACTTGAAACATTATACCTATTCTAAATTTCTGCCATATTTTGATTGTCTACATTCTGATAATACAAGGAGAAATAAAATAAGTAAAAAGAAATGGTTTACATTAATTTGCCAACCATTTCCTTTTCTACATTATCCACTTACTATCACTGTAGTCTGAGGTATCACTTTTTTTTAATCATCCTAATAGTGTAGCTCTGAAATTTATGTCTAAGTCGTCACAAATATTTGGCTGTTTCTTCCAAATATTTTGCAATTTCTGAGGTAGTTACCATGGGACTTAAGAACACTGCTTTTTTTATTTGAGTATGTATTGGATTTCACTTGTGTGCTGACATGAGGATGTTACAATGTCTCTTGCTTCCAAACTTATCATCTACCTGCCTCTCTCTCATCGGCTGTGTAGAACCAGCAGCTCACCCCCCCCCCCCCCCCCCCTTTTGTTCCCGTCCACATCATATGTCATGGAGGGTGTCATAGCATTGTAGGATGAAATACGTAAGTACACCACTGGCTCCTATCTAGACTTTTTCCAGTCCTTGCAGAAGTGAATGCTATTGTTGAGTATTTGTCCAGTTTTAAAGTCAGTTGAATTCTGACTACAAATGGATCTAGGCAGGGTGCAGTTTAAAGTTGGCAGATATTCCTAAAATGCCAAAGTACAGAGTGTAGTTTCCCATGATTGGTAACATGATGTAATTCACAGCCCACTCACAGGGCCCCTCCCTGCATTCCTCTAATTCTGTCTAGTTGGTATCACTGTTTCCCCTTTCCAACCCTTCTGTAGTGCTGAGCTTGAGCTAGTGTGAAACATGGACTGCAGTATCTTCTAGGGTGCAAGTCAACTGTAACAACAGCAAGTAATACATAAATAAAAGATCACTATCACAATTCAGTCCAATTTTCAAACTTTCGCTTGTGCCATGATCATCTGACATCTGTTGGCACTATCTCCATGACATGTCTTACCGATGTAATTTATTCTCACGACAATACTTACATTACATATAACAACGAAAACAACCAATTATTGACAAAATTATTTAATTGTTGGGTTCAAATTAATGATATGAGTATGATAGAAAGAAACTGTGGCTTACCAAGTGAGAAAGCGCTGGTAGAAAGACACAATAAAAACGCGCGCATGTGCCCACACACACACACACACACACACACACACACACACACATTTCAAGCTTTCGCAACCCACGGTTGCTTCATCAGGAAAGAGTGTGTGTTTGTGTGTTTTTTATTGTGTCTTTCTACCAGTGCTTTCTCACTTGGTAAGTCACAGCATCTTTGTTTTTTAATAAATTATTTAATTGGGTAGATAAAAAATCTACTTACCATGTGGCAGCAGAACACACACATAAAGGACAGTTGTAACTGGCAAGCTTTCGGAGCCAGTGGCTTCTCCTTCAGGTAGAAGAGTTGAAGGGGAAGGAAGAGGGGTGAAGTAAAGGACTGGAGAGGTCTAGGAAAATGGGTAGATTTTGGGAAAGTCATCCACAATCATGGGTCAGGGGAGACTTGCCGTAAGGGATAAGTAGTAGTCTTGTTACCAATAAATATATGTACAGAACCCCAAAGTTTCAAATCCTGAGATCAAAAGAGATCATGTTCATATGTTGTTTCTGCTTTGCTGTGCAATAACATATTTGTAGCTTAACGTAACTTCAAAATAAGGAAATAATTATAATCACTTATATAGCACATTGAAGTGGTGGATGTAATAAGTCTGTGTTAACATTTTTACAGTGTAAAGGATTGTAAGATGATCTATGATAAAAATAATGAACCAATATCTATTTAAAAGACAATTTCATGCAATACATTACAATTACACTACACACAGATCATTCATTCACATTTACCTGTGTAACTAAGTTACACTACATGATGTACACAGGAATACACTCTTCGAAATAGTGAAGGTAGTAGGGGTAAAATACAGGGAGCAAAGGGTAATCCACAACTTGTATAGAAACCAGACAGCAGTTATAAGTCAAAGGGTATGAAAGGGAAGCAGAGAGAGAGAGGGGAGTGAGCCAGGATTGTAGCCTATCCCTGATGTTATTCAAGCTGTACATTGGACAAGCGATAAAGTAAGCCAAAGAAAAATTTGGAGAAAAAATTAAAGTTAAGGGAAAAGAAATAAAAACATTGTTTACTGATGACATTGTAATTACATCAGAGACAACAAAGGACGTGGAAGAGTAGATGAACGGAATGGACACTGTCTCGAAAGGAGGATATAAGATGAACATCAACAATAGCAAAACAAGGATAATGGAATGTAGTTTAATTAAATCAGGTGATGGTGAGGGAAATGGATTAGGAAATGACACTTAAAGTAGTAGACGAGTTTTACTATTTGGGTGGCAAAGTAATTGATGATGGCCGAAGTAGAGAAGATATAAAATGTAGACTGGCAATGGCAAGAAAAGCGTTTCTGAAGAAGAGAAATTTGTTAACATTGAATATAAATTTAAATATGAAGAAGGCATTTGTCTGGAGTGTACCTTGTTCAGAAGTGGAATGTGGTCCATAAGCAGTTCAGACAAGAAGATAATAGGAACTTTTGAAATGTGGTGCTTCAGGAGAATGCTGAAGATCAGATGAGTAGATCACATATCTAGAGAGAGAGTACTCAACAGAATTGAGGAAAAAAGCAATGTGTGTCATAAATGGACTAAAAGAAGGGATAGGTTGATTGGACGTATTCTGAGACATCAAGGAAGTGCCAGTTCAGTATTGGAGGGAGACTGCAGAGGGAAACAGGTTCAAATAGATGTGTGTTGCTGCATTTATTCAGATATGAAGAGACTTGCACAGCATAGAGTAGTGTGGAGAGTTGCATTGATACAGTCTTTGGACAAGAAGAAAAAAAGACACAAGAGTCATTGTTATATGGAATTCATGTCACATTGCACTCTATAATTTCCACTGTGTGTTCACTAGGTGTCAATAAAATATAAGTAGAGATTTTGAGCACATGTGACTTGCCATACAGATATCCCAAGTCTAGGAACCCTGGGCTTTGCAAGCCAAAACCTGGCAGCACTGGGATGGTTAAAATACAGACCTACAGCAGAGACCCTCAAAGCATTTTGGGTCACAAGGGCAGAGGTACAATATACAATTAAACTGAGTTAAAAGAGGTCAAGTCAGAGTTATTGAACTCAATAAACAGTTCCACAAAACAATTTAAGTGAAACGTTATGGAGTACTTTATCTAGGTCTCACGTTATTTCTTAATGTGGTTATATCCTGCTGAATCTGTTTAGTGTATTCATCTCTTGGTCGCCCTCTACGATATTTACCCTCCACACTGCCCTCCAATGTTAAATTTGTGATCCCTTGATGCCTCAGAATATGTCATACCAACCGGTCCCTTCTTCTTGTCAAGTTGTGCCACAAACTCCTCTTCTCCCCAATTCTATTAAATACCTCCTCATTAGTTATGTGATCTACCCGTCTCATCTTCAGCATCCTCCTGTAGCTCCACATTTCGAAAGCTTCTATTCTCTTCTTGTCAAAACTATTTATTGTCCATGTTTCACTTCCATACATGGCTACACTCCGTACAAATACTTTCAGAAACGACTTCCTGACACTTAAATCTATACTCGATGTTAACAAGGTTCTCTTCTTCAGAAACGCTTTCCTTGCCATTGCCAGTCTACATTTTATATCCTTTCTACTTTGACCATAATCAGTTATTTTTGTCCCCAAATAGCAAAGCTCCTTTACTACTTTAAGTGTCTCATTTCCTAATCTAATTCCTTCAGCATCACCTGACTTAATTCGAGTACGTTCCATTATCCTCGTTTTGCATTTGTTGATGTTCATCTTATATCCTCCTCTCAAGACACTGTCCATTCCGTTCAACTGCTCTTCCAAGTCCTTTGCTGTCTCTGACAGAATTACAATGTCATCGGCGAACCTCGAAGTTTTTTTTTCTTCTCCATGGATTTTAATACCTACTCCAAATTTTTCTTTTGTTTCCTTATTCTACAGTAAGACCAGAAATTTATTAAGACGGTGCAGAACCAGCACATTGAATTGTCATCTAGTTTAAGAATTGAAACTTTTGTGAAAACACAGTTCTGAAATATTCATGTTGGAAACTAGATTTTTATACTCGTGGATCCAGAATAATCCAGAAATGACAAACACTACGTAGTAAAACTGATGAAAAAATAAAAACAAAATAGGTTATGGTTACATTCAGTGTGCCTCACAAGCACAAAGAATGTTTGCACAGTATATCATGTCTGGTTTAACGGTGTGATGTAGTATAGTAGACTCTCCATATGAACTAAAGCTTAGCTTTACTAACAGAGCTATGAGAAATGCATATTACAAAGCCATCCATATAGACCACTGTACTTCGGTTATTCATCTGCTTTGCCCTTCGTCAGGTTGGCATATTGGATCACTTTAGTTTGTTGAAAGTAACAAAGCTTTATTCAGCAAGAATTGGAAAACATATGCTTGAAGTACAAAACATAAAATGAATCTCAATTTTCATGCAACACAGACCTGTCACTATAAAAACAGCCCTTTTGGTTCAAATGTAGATCTTTGCCAAAAGAAGTAAACTGTCTCTTCCTTGTTCAGTGAGAACTTTCATGTTTGATCATGAATTTTACATTGTATTTGATGTCTTGTTAAGCATTTCTTCAATTAAAGTCAAATGATGTCAATAACTGAAGTCTGTTTACATCTCTTGATTACTCTGTAATTCAACTGCCGGGTAGAGGGTTCATCGAACCACCTTCATTCGCAGTAGTTGTCTTCCATATCACTCTCGAATAGTTTGGGGAAAATCAAACACTTAAATCTTTCCTTGTGAGCTCTGGTTTCTCTTATTGTGATGATCATTTCTCCCTATGTAGGAGGGTATCAATAAAATATTATTACATTCAGAGAAGAACATTGGAGACTGAAATTCCGTGAAAAGCTTTTGCCGCACTGAGAAACACCCCATGTCGCATATCATATCCAGACATTCTCATCCCTGTTCTGTGATGATACAAAATAAGTTCCCTTTCTTTGAACTCTTTCGATTTTCTTCATCAGTCATAGCTGGTAAATAGCCTATACTGCACAGCAGTGCTCTAGAAGAGGACAGACAACATAGTGTAGGGAGTCTCTTTAGTAGGTCTGTTGCATCTTCCAAGTATTCTGCCAGTAAAACACACTCTCTGGTTCACCTTCCCCACCACATTCTGTGTGATCATTGCAATTCAAGTTATTTGTAATTGTTATCCTTAGGTATTGCATATGCGTAACAAATACCTTGTCTCAATCATTTTGCAATTGATTTTAATCTTCTGATGACTTTTTAGATGTGAAACTAGTCTCACGGGATTTCATCATCATTATTATGAGGCTGCACTATGACTGACTCCATGGCAGCTGTCCCTTTTACGTGCAGAAGTGCTTGTGATAGTTCTATGCTACAGCTTGCTCGCACAAATCTGCAGTCCTTTCCAGCCTACCTCACCGATTTCTGCTGCATGTTTCAGGACCTCTTCTGTCATGTCCTACTCTTGCTGGATACAAGGGTAAAACAGAGTATCTCTTACAGTTATGTAAGCCTTGATGCTTACATTTTTGTGAGATGTGATAGACGTAACAGACATTGGGGAGGTGTGGCAGCATATGTATGTGTAAATCTGTTCCCCAGGTCATGTTCGCATCTAAAAATGAGGAAAACAGCCTGAATACATGTTCATTGATATTAAACTGTTCACTAGAATGTGTGTCACCTGTGTAATATACAATCTACCTAAAGTTGGATAGATCTCTAGCTTTGAATCTGTACTTCCAAACCTGGAATCTTTGTATGTACACTTAATTGTAACTGGAGATATCAACATAAATTTTCCAAACAACAATGCATCTGTATCGAAGTTCATGCACATACTTTTCTGCTCAAACCTTATAGTGATTCCACTTGAACCTACTCATCATACAGCAATTATGTCAGTCGATATATTCGAACCAAATCTCCAATTAGAGTACTTCACACCAATCATGTTTCTGCACCTAGCTTGTCTGCTCATGATGTAATATTCATGACTTACAAGTTGCAGTGGTTAAAGAACAAACAGCAAGTGGTGACTTTTAGAGATTTCAAATGTGTGAATATGTCTGAGCTTATACCTGATCCCTGTGATATTTCTTGGTAGACAGCTATTGGAAATAACTTTGACATAATTAATCTAGTATCCAACTTTACTAAGAGACTCAGTAATTTATATGACAAAAACACAACTCTAAAAACAGAAAGAGTAAGGAGGAAACCTGCACCATGACTTACAGACCACCTCAAACACCTTATGAGTGTCAGAGATGTAGCACACAGGACATACAAATGGCAACAAACCTCTGATCATCATCTCACATACAAGCAGTTATGCAGTTAGTCAGTCTGTGAAGAAAGCAAAGTGCACATATGACCACTCGCTAACTGAGGACTTTCACAGATCTGTCATCCTGTGAAAAAATCTATGAGGTCTAGGAGTAAACTTTGTGTTCCGCCTTACGGCAGGTCTTGCAATGGGCAAATCCTAGTCAGGGAGGTCCACCGCATGAGCCTCTAGGGAAATGATTCCAGTGGTGGTTTCCTGTTGTCTTCCACTGATGATGATGAAATGATAATGAGGACAACAGAACACCCAATCCCTGAGTGGAGAAAATCTCCAACCCAGCCTGGAATCAAACTTGGGCCCCTTGGCATGACAGGCCGCCGCGCTGACCACTCGGCTATTGAGGCGGACAAGGTCTAGGAGTAGACAAACCCAAATCTGCAGCTAAAACTGTAGTTCCTATTGGGTAGGATCTATAGGAGTATTTCGTCATGCCAATATCTTTACTTGACCAACACACAAGTGTGCGAACAATTGAGTCCCTCAAATTATCAGTGGTTGGTAAAAATGAAATTTTTTTGCAGCCTGTAAGCGCTAACATGGTGAAAAAGTTAACTGCACGAATTGGTTTGGCAGCTTCAGGGCATGATAATATAATAGTGCAAATGATCAATGATGCTCTACTGCCCAAAATAATGGATATTTTGAACCATACTGTAGCCTCCAGCATCTTTCCAACAGCCCTGAAGCAGGGTCTTTTAAAACCATTACCCAAGAAGGAATCTGCCAAACAGCCTTTCAACTACAGGCCCATTTGCATTATACCTGCATTATCCAAAGCTGTAGAATACGCAGTTCATGAACAGCTTACTAATTATTTAACATCAAATGTTGTTGTTGTTGTGGTCTTCAGTCCAGAGACTGGTTTGCTGCAGCTCTCCATGCTACTCTACCCTGTGCAAGTTTCTTCATCTCCCAGTACCTACTGCAACCTACATCCTTCTGAATCTGCTTAGTGTATTCATCTCTTGGTCTCCCTCTAGGATTTTTATCCTCCACGCTGCCCTCCAATACTAAATTGGTGATCCCCTGATGCCTCAGAATATGCCCTACCAATCGATCCCTTCTTCTAGTCAAGTTGTGCCCCAAATTTCCTTTCTCTCCAATTCTATTCAGTACCTCCACATTAGTTATGTGATCCACCCATCTAATCTTCAGCATTCTTCTGTAGTACCACATTTCAAAAGCTACTGTTCTCTTCTTGTCTAAACTATTTATCATCCACGTTTCACTTCCGTACATGCCTACACTCCATACAAATACTTTCAGAAACGACTTCCTGACTCTTAAATCTACACTCAGTTTTAACAAATTCCTCCTCCAGAAACGCTTTCCTTGTCATTGCCAGTCTACATTTTATATCCTCTCTACTTCGACCATCATCAGTTATTTTGCATTTTGCTTTTGTTGATGTTCATCTTATATCCTCCTCTCAAGACACTGTCCATTCCGTTCAACTGCTCTTCCAAGTCCTTTGCTGTCTCTGACATAATTACAATGTCATCAGCAAACAGTTTTTATTTCTTCTCCATGGATTTTAATTCCTACTCCGAATTTTTCTATTGTTTCCTTTACTGCTTGCTCAATATACAGATTGAATAACATCGGGGATAGGCTACAACCCTGTTTCACTCCCTTCCCAACCACCATCCCTTTCATGCCGCTTGACTCTTATAAATGCCATCTGATTTCTGTACAAATTGTAAATAGCCTTTTGTTCCCTCTATTTTACCCCTGCCACCTTCAGAATTTGAAAGAGGGTATTCCTGTTAACATTGACAAAAGCTTTCTCTAAGTCTACGAATGCTAGAAACGTAGGTTTGCCTTTCCTTAATCTATTTTGTAAGATAAGTCGTAGGGTCAGTATTGCCTCACGTGTTCACTTCTATATGTATACCAATCTGGTTTCCGGCTAAATCACAGAATGACAGATGCTCTTATAAAAGTGAGTGATTAACTGAAACAAGCTAGGGATAAATAACAGGTGGCTCTTACACCCCCCCCCCCCCCCCCCACACACACACACATTTTAATGAGTAGAACAAAAAGATCACAAAGGAGGGATGCCACAAGATTAGTGTTGGGCCCGTTACTCCTCTCGTTATATGTTAATGATGTGTCAACTATCCTCTCAACAGCAGATACCACTTATACACTGACAACATTCAGTTATCGCTTAAAGTGCGAGCCCAACAAACCTGTGCACAGCTATCCAGCGTATAAATGCTGATATACCTGCCCTATCAAAATTCAAGCAATTTTAATCACTGTTAGGAGACTTACTATCCCTCAGTTCAGAGGATCTCTTCCACCATTAATCCTAAATGGCTCAGAAATAGCCTTTTGTTCTGCAAAGAACTTGGGGATAATTTTAGACCATCATTTAGGCTGGACTGAACACAACTAATGTCCATAAGAAGGCGTCATTTCATTCACTGCAGAAATATAAAAAAAGTATTTCCTTTTAGCGTAAAAAGAAGCTTGCAGGTACATTGCTACCCATTCTTGACTATGGTGATGACATTCTCTAACAGGGTGTATACGACCCGGGACAACCAGGAGATCCGGGAAAAACCTGGGAATTTTTTCATCCAGGAGAAAACAGGATAAAACCTGGGAATTTTTTAGAATTCTGGGAATTTTTCATTGCTTATTTTTCAGTTAGATTTTTGTAATTTTGGTTGATAAGAACCAATATTCTAACAAAGGATATTACTGTATGCCGGTACTGCAGAATAATACTGCAGCAATAAGACATGAACGAGAGAAAAAAAGAAAATAAAATGTACGTTACAAAGGAAATGTGCCATATGCAACAACAGAACAGAGTGCTCACACAGGCGTCTGCCAACAGCAAAATGTGTCAAAGGCTTTAGGAAGACTACGCAATGCTTCAGAACAATGAACTGCCTCCGATGAGTGCGACGTCACAACTGTTTACATTAGATTCCTTCGAGCAGTTGTGAGCGGGCTCATGCTTATACGTAGTTGAGTCGTATATGAGTAGTACCTTCCCTCTGCTTCTAGCTGTGGAAGTGTGGTTGTTAGCTGTATAAGCAGTAGCATCAGGCAGCCAGATGCTACTCGGAAAAATTTTACTGGCATGCCCAAGCTGCCAGATTCACTCATGCACACAGATCTAGGGGGCGGAAGAGGGGAGGGGCAATCCGGGGTGTCTGCCCTGGGTGGCAATTTGAGGGTGGGTGGAGGCTGCCAAATTCATATTCTTGTTTCACAAAGTGACTAGCATCCAGCGCTTGTTGGTCTATCGATTATTCATATAATTTTGAAACATATCCCTGTTGGTTTTTGAACATTTCTGAACACATTCTGAGTTGATTTCTGAATGAATCATAAGCTGATTTATGAATTGGTGCATAGTGTACGTGATCCCCATCGCACCTAGAAGTAAACTTCCCTGCAGACAAAAGTAGACGGGGCCATATGAGCTGAGTGGAATAAAGCCGAATGGGTGAATGCCAATGTTTGTTTGTGTGGTTGACTGGGTTTGCAAATGATCAGCATTGTTATAATTTCTAGTCAAAGCCATAGATTCATACTAGCAGAGTGGAAATAAATGACTAACAGGAATAACAGGTGAGAAAGATTAATTGTTATCTTCTCACGTAACACGGGAAAAGTGTATTTTCAGCCGGGAGAAAGTGTATTTTTAACTGGGAAATCCGGAAATTTTTTTACTCGTCCGCGTAACACCCTGTCTTAGGACTTTGTATGAAAGCTCATTGGGCTGGAACTGGCGATGAGCGCTTGTGTATGACACACATGTGGTATATGCTTTTTCAACCATATCACACCAGTATATGAACAAGTATCACGGATACATGCCGATAAGTGTAGAGATTATCATACTGATTATCATACTCTATTTGCTCTATCATCTTCTCAATCATTGCATTTCCTGTTACTTGTCCTCAACTCTTACACTACTACCTTTAACAGCACAGCAGAAATACTTGTTCACAGCAAAGTAAAATTCTCTCAGTACCATCACATAGCACTCCTGTGTAAGGAACCTGACTTATATTGTGTTCTTTCCTGACAGCTACTGTCTTTCATTTCAATCTGCTCCTCTTCTGTATTCATTCCACCTTTGATAATACTTAACATGGCTTCAAATGTACTAAGCTAATCTATATCATTCTAAATGCCTTTCCTGCTGCTACTGCCGCTGCCGCTACTGCTACTGCTACTACTACTACTACTACTACTACTACTACCACCACCACCACCACCCCTGCCATCACTTGTTGTTGTTGTTGTTAGAATCATAATCATTGTTGTTGTTACTGGGAAGACTTTGTAATATGAGGGGTGTTCAATAAGTAATGCATCTTTTTTTTCCTGGTTTCTGATACACCATATTATTCCCCACTCTTTTGCCTACAATACTCTATTTAACATTATCTCCATTCAAAGCTACAGCTTTATGCCACCTTACTGGGAGGACCAATGTGCCTGCGTGGTTTGATGTGATGAACACTTGTTTCATTGTCTGAGATGATGTTTGACAAAAAATTGTTACAATCAGCCTTGTTGCACGCAAGCGATTCCACACAGGTGGTTCTTTATTGCACGAGTGCCCAACTGATGGATGAGAGTGTCAGCACTGCCAACAGTTGTCCAGTGAGGTATTTAATTGTGTTCTGTTGGTCAACCCCATTGATTGTGTCTGCACATTCCACATTGCAGGAATCACAGCTGTTTGTGGTTGGCTGGCATGCAGGAGATCTGACAGGTTTTTGCAACTTGGTTGGCTCGCCCAATGACTCACTGTGCTTTTGTTCATTTCCAGATCCCTGTAGACATTGTGCAAGTGTCCATGAATTTCTGTGATGCTCTGATTTTCTTCCAAAAGAAACTCAATGATAGCTCTCTGCTTGGGATGTACTTCCAATACAGACACCTTTTTGAAGGCTACGTATAGTGCTGCCACCTATCAGAACTCCATGAAACTATAGGGGCTGAAGCAGGAATGCTCCAGTGTCTGCCACAATGAATCCTGCATTTTTGCAGTTGTAATTAGTCAAGGAAAAAAGTGGTAGATTACTTATTGAATGCCCCCTTGTATCGTTGGTATGTGTTCTGCTGTGCAGACATAAGTCAGGTCCTTAAGGCCCTAACCTGTTCAGGCTAAATAAGTACTAAATAAATAATGGCATCATCTGCAAACAATCTGACGACACCTCAGATTGTTTCTTAGATTATTAATATAGATTAGGGACAGCAGAGGGCCTATCACTTCCTTGGGAATGCAAGATGTCCCTTCATTTTTACTCGATGACTTTTCATCAATTACTACAAACTGTGACCTTCCTGACAAGGCATCATGGATCAGTCATGTAACTGAGACAATACACCATAAACACAGAATTTTATTAGAAACCACTTGTGAGGAAAAGGAACATTAGAATATCTCTCTCTCTCTCTCTCTCTCTCTCTCTCTCTCGATTGGAATACATGCTGTATTGTGAGTTATCACATCGTGTTTTTGCCATCTAATGTGTGTTAGTACAGGAAGTACATTTAAGACTTAACACTATGGCTTTGGGTGCATTTATGGCACATGTCAGCATTACATGGAGTTGAAGGTGGGTAATACTGATATCCTATCTGGTTGCGGGGATAATTGTTTTGATATTGTTCTTGTTGTCTAAAAACTGAAAATGCATTTGACATATGCCATTAAATTGCTGCAAATGCTATATGATAAAATCTGCTAAGTGTTTTTCTCGATTATTGGTACAGTTTCTCATGCGAGGCAGTGAAACATGAAACATGTTTCTCACTGTTTTTATGATGTAGAAAGCCGGTGACACTCATCAACCTCTGAATGACTCATTGCACATGTTAAAAACACTTATTTTATCTACTATCTTGAACTTCTGTAAATTTTTATGGAAACTTTTCATTACTTCAGCAGAAACAGTTCCTTTATTATTCTCTTTGAAAATTATTGAGTAATTGTGTAATTTAATTGATCTAGAACGCAGTTAGTGGTCACTTAACTAGTTCAGAGGTATGATGAAAGAGACTTTCCTTGTTTTGCAGGTACCAGAAAAGTACGAATTCTTATGCACCATACAACAAAGATTGGATAAAGGAGAAGATATATGTACTTCTACGGAGACAAGCAGCTCGATCGCAGTAGTGCTCTAGGTTTGAATGCCTTGCACAAACTGTCCATTTTATCTGTCATAAAAAAGTTGATATGATTTCAGTAAGCATCCTGACTTTACCAAATGGCTGAAACAATAATACGTGTGAGACAAAATTAAATCCTGATCTGACCTCCTTTATTACCTGATCATCATTTTGTATTGGTGTATTTTTAACACTTCCGAGGATATATTTGTTTTGATGTGCTAAGTAATTACAATATTTGTTATTTTCTGTGAAACTCGTGGAGGAATGGAAGAGAAAGTGGGAGTATACAGCCCAGAAGACTATTGTACCCCCCCCCCCCCTGATGCAAGACTATTCATGTCATGGTGTGAATCTAGCATTTCTTATTGTTAGTGTCTCTCTTATTGTGGTGGTGTGACTCTGTACAGTTTCTGAATTATTAGTTACAGTAAATGTTCAATTCGCTACAGTACTCTTTTTTTCCTGTTACAATATGCAGTAATTTGTGATAATTTAATTGGAATGTAGACCACCACCTGGAATGAAGTTTGCAAATGGAGATGTAACATTATGAAAGTAAGGTACAAATAGACTGTAATGTAAGTATTCAGTTAAAAGCTTATTGTGTATTGTATTATTCTGGCATTTCTAATTTTATGCCTGTAAGTGTAGATTAATTGTAGTAAATATATTTCTTTTGATTGTGTATAATTTTCTGAAGCATTTGGTTTTATGGTGCCAAATTGCCTGACATGCAGTGTTTAACTAAGGAAACTCTCTAACAACTTTCTCTTCTGTAGTAGGAATTTACATAATGCTGAATTATAAGCAGGCCATGATTATGCTAATAGTGTTTGTGGATGTGTTTGTGATTCTCATTCACATGTACTGCATGTGATTGGAGGGTAAAGCAGCAGTCTGTCCTCTTTGTGGCAAACGTGTATAATGAAGTATGTGTGTAATGACATTGTCTTACAAATAGGTTTTCAAAATCAGGAAGCCTGTTTTTAAGTGTCCTCTTATGAGAGGGCTGTTATGCCCTGACTGTAAAACTCTGTACTGTGAAGTGATGCTTCAGTGCAGTGGCTCATTATAAGGTGTTGTGAAAGTTCTCTGTTGGGAAAGGGAGGGGATGCAGATTATACTGCTTGCTGTGTCTTGAACTTGGAGCCAAGCTAGTTGCAAGCTAGACTGGAGAAGAAGAACATTTTGTTATTCAGTGACTGTCAAGAAAACGTGTTGGCCTTGATCTTGATTTGTGGCAGGGACATCTGTAGCTGTAATCTTCCACTCACAACACAACCACATCAGAGTATGTCTCCTATTCTTAGTGAATAAGTTTAGAAGTGTTTGTGGAAAAAATAAAGATGCTATAAAATCAGAAGTAATGCTTGCTTCTTCATTGTACTAATATTGCTTTTCTGTACATCAGTAACAGAGGTAAGCTGTGCTGGGCCCATGTAACATTATTGCTTCTCAACAAACAATAATTGAGTTAACAATAAGAAAATATTGTCCATTGCAATTCTGTGTACTTTATACAATTTTTAAATAGCTTAGGGATTTTTTTAAAAAGTTGTTCAGGGAAATTGCACAATTTATGAAGCATTGGTAAATAAGACATTAGGTGATTTTCCCCACATATCTTGACAAGGATACACATCATAAATGCATTGAAACTATATGCAGCCAATAAAAATTTTATCGTTAACAATACTAGCTGGTGACATGGGTGACCAAAGGTACTGTGCTCCTGTTGTTACAGGGCACTAGTTTCTCAAATTATTAACCCTTTCCTACTTCGCAGTAAGTTACCAGGCTCATAATCCCTTGCACTACTTTCACTTTTGTTGAGTGTACATTGACATTCCTAAATATTAGTTTCGTTCTATTTCAAGGCTATTTTCCACTTTTTTGCATTGTTTTGTTCTGGCTATGGAGTAAAATTGAAAGTATTTCACTGATGTGCTGGCTTTCTTCTTTTTGTTCATCATCATCATCTTCTTCTTCTTCTTCTTCTTCTTCTTCTTCCAAATTCTCGCATTCTTCTCTCCGTGTTCTCTCAGGTGTAACGCTTGTGTTTAGCTTTAAACTGATGTTTAATTAAAGTTTTGAGTACAACTCTATCCTGTAACATTTTGTTTGTAATGCCTATTTTTTGAAGATCTTATCAGTTTCAATTATCCAGATATTTTTAACTTCCTTCAGCGGGCAAGGTACAGAATCATTTTGGACAATATAGTATCATTCACTTTGAAAATATGGCTGTAAAATTTCAACCTTCTTTTCCTGAGGGCATCAGATTTTCTCAAAATTTTGATATAACTTGTTAACTTCCATCTCGTCCAGATTCCTTCAACACAAACTGGACAAAAAATTTGCATTTGTGTTTTCCTTTCTTCTTATTCTTATTCTTTGTCTTTAGTTAATGATTTACCTCCAGTAATTACAGGCTCTAATATATAAAATACTTCAGGTTTGACTGCTGTGATGTAATGTTTTAATTATGCATTGTGAGATTTTGATTTTTTGCTGTACCTAGCTTATGTATTTCTATAAGCTTTCTGTAGTTTAATGATTCTGTCTTTATTTACTTTAATTCAGTGGGCTGCATGATTTCTGCTAGGTATTTATATTTGGATACTAAAGTTATTTTGCCAACTTGTGGAAACATTTAATTATTGAAGAGAGTCTTCTGTGTCTTGGATGTTTTTCTTAAGAAATTGTCAGCCCACTTTTAGTTGTTTCGTGGAGTTTTTCAAGTGAGTTAATTGCCTGCCCTGTGTAATTTGAAAGGAACACTAGATTACATGAGCCTAACACCTAAAAGAATTTCACGTCATCTGCCAATAGCTATTCTCTTTACTTTTTACATGTCAGAATTGGTTTTTCTTGTACAATATTGAACAATAAGTCCTATCAGACCACTGTTTTTGTATCAAAAGGTTCAGACATTTCAGCTTGAAATTTAAATTTTGAGCTACTATCAGTTAACAGTTCTTTAATCAGCTGCCTTTTCTTTCTAACCACTTTAAACTCTAGCATATTAAGTAGTGTGCATCTCTCACTGAAATATATGCTTTTTTGAGGTCTACAAAGGTGGTCACTGTTCGTCTGTCCTTGCGGATTTGTAAGACCACCTTGAGACTGAGAATTTGTTCCACAAAGAATCTACCTCTCCTAGAATGTGCTTGATGGTCACCAATTAAATGATCCATTTGTGCTTAAAGCTTTGTTAGCATGGTTTTGGAAAGAATTTTGTAAGTAACTGACAGCAGTGAAATCCCTGTGTAGTTATTATATCAGTTTTACTCCCTTGTTTGTGTAATGGATGGATTATAGTAAACTACCATTCTTTAGGGATTAGTTCCTTCAGCCAAATACATGTAAGAAAATCATGGTTTTTGTGTGTGAAGTTTTTACCACCTGTTTATCCTGTTTCTGCTATTAACCTATCTTCTCCTGAAGCTTTATTTTTTTTTTTAAGTTCACATATTTATTTGTAAACTACTTGTATTGTTGGTGGGCCAGAGTTTGTGTTTGGCTCAGGTTTTTCAGCTGTGAATTAAACTTTGGAAGATTGACGATGTTGTGGGTGTTCTGGTTGTACACGAAGTACCACTGGGCTGTGCCTGTCTGACTTCAGAATGCGCAAAGGGTTTTGGTGAAACTGAGGGATTGGGGTTGTATGCTTGTTCTCTGTGTGTAAGCTTGTGTTTGGTGTTTTATGTATGTTTTATTGGTCTCTTAAGAGGCATGTAAGGGTTAATTTTATGTGTCTGTGAGAAGCTTCTGGTGATTTGCTCCCTAAATTTTGTATGGAAAAGTGGGGCGAAGTTTGTGTTGTTTCGTAAAACTTCGTGGATTTTTCTTGAATAAGTGTGTAAATGGTGGGTTGCCCTAGGAAGTCTCTTATGTGTGTTGGGGACATACTAGCCAGCACCAGAGATGACACGGAAAACTTTTTTCTGGAGGCTTTGCTGTTGGGATAGTGCTGTGTCTGACGCCATAGACCATACCTCCGAACCATACAGGGTGACTGGCAGTATGAGCTGGCACCAGAGGAGGAGTTTGCGCTGGATGGTTGTACCATCGCCTTACCGGAGTGGATATAGCTTACAGAAGAGGGCGCAGCCCTATTTTGCAGTGGTAGTGAGGTGCCAGTTTCATGTTAGGCGGCAATCTATTTCGACCCCCAGGTAAATGATTGAATTTCTCCAAGTTGAGAGTTGTCGATCTGGGAGTTTGATTTTAGGTATGAATTAGATCGCTTGGCACATTGTTGGGTTGATCTTAATTTTCCAACGTTTGCACCGCTAGGTTATTTTGTCGAGATGTTGCAGGCGGTGGTGGTGTAAGAGGAGGCTGCGACTGCTTTTGTATATGGTAGTGTCATCTGCATAGAGAGCAATCTCTATGCCAATCTGCCTAGGGATGTCATTCATGTATATGGTATAGAGGACAGGACCTAAAACTGAGCCTTGCGGGACTCCTGCCACAATCCGTCGTGTCTGGCTGGACTTGTCTCCATTCCTTACGAAGAACTGATGTCTTGTAAGGAAGGAGTTACTGATCCAGATTATATGAACTGGGCACCATATCTGGTCTAGTTTGTAGATTAGGCCATCATGCCAGACGTGGTCAAATGCTTCTTCTATGTCTAGGAACACTGCTCCTGTTGCTTCTCTCCTTGCCCTGGGCAGACAGATGTGTTCTGCCAAGTGAAGGGATTGTTGGATAGTGGAGTGCTCAGCACAGAAACCAAACTGTTTGAGCATGAGGATGTTGTTTTCAGTCAGGAACTGATGCAGGGGTGAAAGGATTATTAATTCCAGGATTTTACTCTGGCCAATTACAAGAGAAATGGGCCTGTAGCTTTTGGGAAGGAGAAGGTTTTTATTGGGTTTGGGTAGGGTGATGATCTTTGCAGTTTTCCAGGCTGAGGGGAAATATGTGAGTTTGAAGCAGGCATTATAAATGCTTGCTAGTTGAATATTGTGGGAGGGAGAAGGTGTTTTTAAGAGTGGAGTGTGGACGCTCTCAGGCCAGGAGCTTTGTGGTTACTCTGTCGCTTGGTGAGTGCACATATTGTCAGTTCATTAATGGGCTCGAATTCTGTCATGGGGCGCATATTTCTTATCTGAGTCACTTGTCAGGTAACTATTCTCACCTGCCTATCGCTCACCTCATCGTGGATGATGTGAGTTCAGAATTGTGACTCCAGTGATTTTGCCATTATTTCCGCCTTTTCTTGTTCATTGTATGCAAGACCATTCTCACTGTGGAGTGGCTTGTTTTCTCTGGTGGAATATTTCCGCTGCCAGGTTATTTTCCAGATTGTGTGTCTGGATATGTCTGCTTCGGCGGAGCTTAGTTTCTCCTCACAGCAGCGGCTCCTGTGCTCTTGTAGTCTTTGTCTGACCCGGTCCTCTAGACTCTGCAGCAGGCAGTGATCAGCTGGGTCGCAGTAGCGTTGCCACAGCCTCTGTCTCTTGCGCTTGGCGACTATGAGGTCCCAGATGTCAGGGGTCAGGTCCTTGGCGACAGGATCAGTTGTTATCCTGATGCTAGTTACACGAGCACAGGCATGAGGATGCCAGTGAATTTCTCAATGGCTTCATCCGTGACTCCTTCTGTCTGGACCAGGGGGTTGTCCTCTGTGTCCTCCCTCCAGGTAGGTATATCTGTCCCAGTTTGTGATTACTTGTATGTTTGCCAACCTCCCGACATCATCTTCGACACTGGTGAGATCCAGCACGACAGGACTGTGGTCCAGCACGACAGGACTGTGGTCGGAGTCCAGCTTGTAGTTCACTGTGGCTGTCACTTCGAGCTCAAAGTTTTTCACGTCAAAAATATCTAATACTTCAGAATTTCTGTCCACGTTGCCAGGAATCTGCGTTGGCTCACCAGGGGCAGTGACGCTCAGGATAGTGTGCCCCTCAGTGAACCCCCGTAGACTCCCGCCACTTGTTCTTGGCACAACAGCCCCAGGCTCCATGTTTCGAATTCAGGTCCCCTCCCATCAATACACAATTGCCAACCCTAAGTAGTGCCTGAAGGTCTTGAGCAGTGATACGTGAAGTGGGGGGGGGGGGGGGGGGGGGGGGATAGTAGGCCAAAATAACTTTCCAAAGATTTTGGCCAATTTTGATTTCTACACTGGCAGCCTCAATAGTCTGAGCACCTTCTGCCCTTAACCAATACTGCTGTCCTGCCGCCTGGGCGGTCCACACAGTTGAACCGGTGGATGGTGTAGTTTCTGACAGCGAATCAGTCATTGGGCTTCAGGTGTGTTCCTGTCAGACACATAATATTGATGGCATGCTGGTCTAGATAGTCTTCCTAAAGGATTTTTCTGGTTTTAAAGCCGTTGGCATTCCATGATGCAATTTTTATTCTTGTGGACCTAGAGGGATCCATCAAAGCATGTCATTAATGCCATTGCTCCTTCAACAATAATCATGAATTTCGTTAGAGCATCAGGTGCAGCTCTAAGCTGTGCCAAGATGTCCTTAAATGTGTTAAAGGGGGTCATGATTCGAGGAACATCGCCGGTTGAGTGCTGGAGGAAGACTGTGGCTGTGTGGTAGCCTCCACACCCTGGGTTGGGGAGGGCTGTGGTGGTGGTGGGGCATGCGGCGGCCAGGTGGCAGCAGCTTTCGGGGCACGTGGTGGGGGAAGCAATGGGTAGGATTCTGGGCCTGGCACATTCAGCCTGCGGCTTTTGACAAGAGGAGAGCTCATGCCTGTGACTGTTGCTGCGGGACCAGAGCTTATGGTCGTTGCCACGGCTGCAGTAGCAGTTTTCAGGGACGATCGCGGGGGACGACTCGCGATCAGCTTCAGTCTTGTAGGAAAGCGGCTGTAGAGTCTCAAGTGGCAGTCGCCACAGAGAGCACATTTTGCCGGCATGTCTCGTTTCTTGGTACATGGGTTACTGAGATGGGGGCTGACGCATTTTACGCACTTCGGCGGGTGGTTAAAAGTTTTTGGCACTGTGAAAGAGTTGCGGGCACTGGTGGTACTGTAAGAACCTTCAGGCTGCCGATATTTTTCAATTGTTACTCTGCAATGCAGTATGAGCTATATTGCTTACAGTTCACGGTTTTTCTGGTTGGGGTAGAGAATGACATTGAAGGATGCGCGCTTCTTGTGACCTTTTCCTGGTTTTGCCGGGTCAGAGGCACATGTTTCTTGTTTGACCTCTTGCAGAAGACGAGTCCGCCTTGATTTCTGCTAGGTCTGTGTCACAGGTGAGACCTTTCATCACTGCCTTGAATGTGTCTCGTTCAGACATTGTATATGTGTGATGGGGGATGTTATGTCCCTGAAAGTAATCTTTTATTGTTCTGTAATCTTGAGATGTGGATGCCTGGAACTTTACTGATGAGCTTCTACATGAGGTATTGAGGCCATCTTTTAACATTGGTGCAATCTCCTTGATTACTTTCATAGTGCCATTTTGGGTGGTAGCTATGATGGAAGAGATCTTGTCCCTCTTCTATTTAGGCTGGGTCCCTGATGTGGAGGGTTGGTTCTTCTTAGCCACAATTTCATCCACTTCTGGGTATGCAGTTGGGGCAAAGCTATTAGAGGTGGGGGATGTTGGCGACTACAGTCTCCTCACCCAGCTCCATGTCATCTCCGATGGTGGTACAATCCGAAGCGAGCCGGCTGGGGGCCGGACGTTTTGTCGCTGGTGTCACATCCATGTCTGTCTGTTTTCATGTTTTTGGCTTTGTAATGTTAGTGGAGGACTGGCTCTGGGCGCCGCAGTGGACTGGTACTTTGGGCGTACCCAATGTGTCAGTAGCAGTTTCCGGAGTCAGACCGACAATGCCAAAGGGCGCTGGATGTTCATTTGTTGGCACCTTTTAGGTCTCCCTGAACAGCGCCAGCCCTAGCATAAACTACATGAGGGTATCCGGGTGGTACCACGGGCCCTTGTGTAGGAATTTCCCTACTTTTGGAGGAGCAGGGAGGATGCGCTGGGGCAATTTCTGACTGGGACATGTTCGTGGTAGATCAGACTGCTCAAAATGAAAACAGCACGATACCCAAGGCCTCCACTCTGCCAGTAGACCAGCAGCAGCTGTGCCACAAAGGACCACGCCTAGGTCCTACCACACCAAATTTGCCGCACACATGCAAAGCATGCACTTCTGCACGCAACAATTCTGCTGCACTGTGGATATACAGAGCTCACACAACGAATTTTGCTCCACTACAGCAGGTGTAGCGCGCCCGAGGAACAGCGGCCAGCAGCACAGCATCCGCTCGCCACTCCTCCCCCTTGAATGCGCTTTGGGGAGACTTACAATTTAAAAGACTGTTAAAGTAGTTTGCTAACAGTTTACAGTTCTCTTTATTATTTATTTCCAGAGTCCCACTTAATTATGTTGACATTGCCCTTTTCAGCTGAAATCAAGTCTCTATTATTTTGCCTTGTAATTGAAATTCTAAATAGATTATTTGTTCTAAAGCATATTCCATGATATAATGAATTGTTTGTCTCACTGATTTTGTTAGTCAGTTTATAGCACTTAGATGACAGAGCTGTGAAATTGTAGGTTTTGCAAGGAACAGGCATAGAACATGTTATTACCCATTCGTGTACATTTCTGCGCACTGTGTACATGTTTGTGATGTAAACCAGTTTTTATTGGCAATGCTTTTCACAATTAATAATTTTTTTGTCCCATAATATTGAATGACACACAAGCAAGACTGTATAAGCTGATTCCAGTCAGAAAAACATATGCGTTTACTGCACTAGTCTTTCAATTCCCTTTAGTTTTGCATGTATAAAGTATTAATTTGTTTTTTCTGTATGTTATCTGGATTCCAACAATTACTTTTACCCTTACATCTTACATTCCACAGCAGACACCAATTTTATGGTTTTGGGTGATCACTATCACGTTATGTAATTAATATATGAGATACATTGTTCAGATCTTGTGAGCACTACATTCATTATGTGTAACAGTAATATCATACAAGTAATTTTATCTATGTCTACATACATACATACATACATACATACATACACTACAAGCCACTGTACGGTGTGTGGCGGAGGGTACCCTTTACCACAACTAGTTGTTTCCTTTTCTGTTCCACTTGCAGTTAAAGTGAGGGAAAAATGACTGCCTATATGCCTCCGTATGACCCCTAATTTCTTGTATCTTAGCTTTGTGGTCCCTAACCGAAATATATGTTGGCGGCAATAGGATCATTCTGTAATCAGCTTCAGATGCTGGTTCTCTAAACTTCCTCAGTTGTGTTCTTCAAAATGAATGTTTTCTTCCCTCTAGGGATTTCCATTTGAGCTCCTGAAGCAAATCCATAACACTTGCATGCTGATCGAACCTACCGGTAACATATCTAGCAGCTCGCCTCTGAATTGCTTCAAGTCTTCTTTCAGTCGGATGTGTTGTGGATCCCAAACATTCAGACAATATTCAAGAACAGGTCACACTAGCATCCTGTATGCCGTCACTCGCCTTCAGTAATGCTGTATCCAAACGTTATGGGTTTGTTTCTCCCAGCATTAAGAGCCAGCTGCCATTCATTACACCAGCTAGAAATCTTGTCTGGGTGATCTTGTTTCAACCTACAGTCATTTATTTCAACACCTTCTTGTACATCACAGCATCATCAGCGAACAACCTCAGATTGCTGCCCACCCTGTCTGCCAGATCATTTGTGTATGTAAAAAATAGAAATGGTCCTATCACACTTCCCTGGGGCACTCCTGATGTTACCAGTCTTCAATGAACACTTGCCATCGAGAACAACATACTGGGTTCTATTACTTAAAAGAAATCTCGAGCCAGTCATCTATCTGGGAGCCTACCCCATATACACGTACTGTCTGCAGTGGAGTACCGTATCAAATGCTTTTCGGAAATCTAGAAATATGGAAACTGCCTATTGCCCTTCATCCATAGTTCACAGTATACCGTGAGAAAAGAGCAAGTTGGGTTTCGCACGAGTGACACATTCTAAAGCTGTGCTGATTTGTGGACATGAGATTATTATATTCGAACTCAAGAGTATGGTCTAGAATTCTGTAGCAAACCAATGGTAAGGATGTTGGTCTGTAATTTTGCAGATCTATTTTTACCCTTCTTATATACAGGAGGCACCTGCACTTTTTTCTACTTGGTTGGCACTTCGCACTGGTTGAGAGGTTCACAATAAACATAAACTAAGTAAGGGGCCAGTGTTGTAGAGTACTCTTTATAAAACTAAATTGGTATTCCATCCGGATCTGGTGACTGACTTGTTTTCAGCTCTTTCAGTTGTTCCTCTATGCCAGGGGTGCTTATTACTATGTCATCCATATGGGACTCTGTGCAATGGTCAAAAGGTAGTATGTTTGTACGATTCTCCTGCATGAATGATTTGTTAAATGTGTAATTTAAAACTTTTGTCTTTCTTTTGATAGCTTCTACTGTCAAACCAGACATGTTGAGGGGTTGGCTTGGAAGCCTTAGCCTCACTTAGAGATTTTACATAGGATCAGAATTTTTTTTTTCAGGCTCTCCATCAGATATTTAGTCAAGGTATGACTTTGGTAGCTGTTGTATGCTTTGCGCGTAGATCTTTTCACAGATGCACAAATCTCTACTAATCTTTGGGTGTCATCATTTGTGCATCTTCTTTTGAACCAAGAGTGCAACAGCCCTTGCTTTCTGGGGGGTCTTTCCCGTCCTTAATCCGGTTACTAGGAACACATTTTACAATCTGTTTAAACTTTACCCATAATTCCTCTGTGGCCATCATCATGGAACTAAACGATTGCTGTTCAATGTATAAGTGAGATGTTAACAACTGCTTACCTGCTCTTTCCAAGAGAAACATTCTCCTAGCTCTCTTGACCGATTTATTAACTTTTGTAACCATAGTCAGAACGATGATATTATGATCACTAATCCTCGTCTCTATGCTGCACTATTGATAAGGTCCTGCCTCTTTGTACTTACAAGGTCCAAGATACTTCCATTGGGTGTGGGCTGCCAAACTGGCTGCTGAAGACACGTTTTCAGAAAACGTATTCAAAAGTGCTTCACAAGACTTTGTCTGTACCCTTGCAAAGAATCCATATGTGTCTGTCTATACTCGGTAGGTTAAAGTCACCACCAACTAGTATTGCGTGATCTGGGTATTTATGCTTAATTTACCATAGTCTTTCTTTGAATGGCTCTAGACCTGTCACAGCAGAGTTGGGTGGTTGGTAAAAACACCCAACAATTTACAACTATTTTATAAGTAAGAGCTCACAACTGAAATATTGAGAAAATATGTATGTTTTTCCAGTACTAAGTTGAGCTTTAATTATGGATTAGATGTTCTCACTTACAGCTGCCTTGCCAACAGTGTTCAACTAAATTAGATTTATACCCGTGATATTCTTTATTTTTGTTTGTAATTTTTAATGTTAAGACCTGTATCACCATAGGATATTTTCCATTTCAAACATAATTCTCGTTAGTCATTCTTACAGCTTATTTAATGAGGTTTTATTAGAATATGTTTATCTACTTTCTACATTCTCATCACCTAACCACCTTTTAAATTTTTAAAGCCATTGGTTTTTGAGGGAAACTAATTTGCTAGTAAGTATTGACTGAAAATTGTAACATTAATGAGGAGTGTATAGTCTTGATTTCTAAACACTAAAGGAAATTAAGCCTGTCAAATGATATTAATTGTTGTAGGCTCAGAGCGACAATGTTTTGTTGGGAAAAAAAAAAAATTGCTGATGCTGAAAACAGAAAGTTTCATTATAACTGTCACAGATATTATTTGGCTTTCAGTGCTGTGGCTTTTTTATGTTATTCTTTTGTCTTTATATCTTTTGGAAAAGGAGAGCAGTATGTGGTGAGAATCTGTTTCAATTTGTTCTTCTCGTTCCAACACTGATGCAATCACAATGGAGAGTTAAAAGTTACTTGTGGTTTAAAATAAATCTCACATTGTACCAGTCTTTTAGCATACTTCAGCTTAAATCTGTCCAGTTCCTCACTAACCACTGTGTGACCCTAAAGTAATTCAAAAAGAGAAAAATCAAGAATAGTAAAAGTGTTCCCATTATCGTTTTTATGCAAATGTGTTTCTTGTTAAATGAGTGAATTTATTACTGGAATAACTGCTTTTCACTGGCAGATAGTACTCATATGGTCTTCGAAAATTGTACCATACTTTGCTGGCTGGTACAGTTGGAAAGCAGTTTGACTTGGCTGTTAAATATTGCTTGGACTGATAAATTTTCATTAACTGAAGTGTAAATGTACACAGCTGCAACCCTTACAGTGGCACAATACTATCTACTGACTCAATGAAAGTGCCCTCATTGGTAAAAACAGTGGAATAATTTGGATGGTTTCTTCCCGTTTGTATAAAAAAATATACATTTCATTTTTACAGAAACTCATTGTGCTCCTGGCAAAGTTTTTTGAAGGGTAAGATTTTTAATTTGTTTCTTATGTTTGGACAGCTTACTACAGTACTCAGAGACTTACTTATTCTCCAGTTTCCTGGTATTTGATGATGTGTTCATTTTTGTTAAGATGTTAAAATATCAGACAACACTTTTGAATTTCTTTAGTTTTGTATGTCTTTCCTAAAAGCAATCATTTAAGCATAATTAATCCCTCAGCAAAAAACTGTAAATGTTGTGCAGAATAGGTTTCTGGTATTATTTTGAAAGGTACTACATTTTTTTTCAGTAGACACAATTAATTTTATTTTAAAAGTGCAATAGGTTTTTGATTCTAAGGGTGTATAACTTTAAAATTTAAACTGTTTAGTATCCAGAGTTTTATTTTAACTAGCATGTGGACTAATGTGTTCACCTTAACACAGAGAATTGTTCCAATATCCATTGTCTATCTACAATATGTAGTTTTTTTTATTACAGGAGAGGCACAGAATTTTTGCTGCGTGGAATTCATCTTTGGAAACTCAAATACCTAAAAAATAAAAAAATTGAAGTTTTGTTTGTGATGGTCAAAAGATTGCAGAATTAATGATAGCTAATTAATGACCCATCTTGATAGCTGCAAATGTTAGCATGCGGATTCTGGTATTCAGGAAGACATGCCAGCCCCAGATTAATGAGTCAGTTTGCCAGTCAGGCTTGATGTGGTCTTTAGGCAGTTTCCCATATGTGGTTTTGTGAATACTGGGGTGGTATCTACAGCCCATCTCAGTCACAAACATTTAGAAAATGTTCACCTACTTTTACATGGAGTAACACTAGACACAAACTGTTTGGGATACACACATTTATTCTCAGGGGAAAGGGAGGAGACAAGAGGTGGTGGATGTGACTACCCTGAAGCACTAATGTTGCCAACTCCAGTAGTTCTCATGCTGACCCCATGCAGATATGAAGTGAAGGCCAGGAAGGAGGAGGAGGAGGAGGGAGAGGAATAGCTAACTAGTCAGGATGAAATGTCAAACTGTGCAAAAATTGCTGTGTAAAGAGGTCGATTTTGCTGATAGGTGCTAGGCCAAAATAGCACTAAATATATCTGAATTTCTCAGAGTATGATGGGACACACAGTGAATAGTTACAAATGCTGTAGGTTACCTAGAAATTTGAATTAGTTTTGTATAACAATCTGCTAAGAATGGTATTGATTTAAGAGTAATCAAAACACGCCAAGTATGAGGGTAAAGTAGAAATTTCTTTTCTTTACAGTGTGTTGATACATGTTGCAAAGGTGCATACTATTCAGAAAACTGTTGTTGATATACGCTGGCAGGGTCTCAATGAAAGAGAAGCTTCTCCATGTTCTGGTCTTTCCACCACCCCTCTTTCACTATGCTGGCCCAGTCTTCTTTGCTTTTGAAAGCTTCCTTCCACTTCGAGCCACGTATCCCTTGGTCTCTTGCCCTCCATCGAAATCTTGGGTGCCTCTTCCTAGGATTCCTTATCTCATCCATTATCCTTACGTAGCCACATATTTAATCTTCTTTCCTCATTCTCCTTGTTATGTTTTCCTCGCGTGTTAGGGATATTACATTTTCATTTATCGTCTTTTCTCTTTTTGTTACTCCTACCAGACTTCTGAAATGTCATTATACTTTCTTACGTGTTACTTTTCCTCTTTCCTTCAAAACCCAGGCTTTTGCAGCATACAACAAAATTTATATATAATGTTTGGTATAACACTGTTAAATTTCTGTGGGACTACTTTGTCCATATATTTCCTCCCACACTGCTCATAAAGCTATCAACTTGCTTTGTATGCTCACTGTCTGTCATTCCTTCCCCTTTCTTGTATTATATTCCCCAGGTATATGAAGATTTTCAGCTGCTCCCCACCCAGTTTCATGTTGACTGCATGTCTATCCTTTTCCTTTTTATTTATTTATTTTATTTATTTATTTATTTATTTATTGTTCCGTGGGACCACATTAAGGAGAAGTCTCCATGGTCATGGAACGAGTCAATACATGAAATTATAACACGATTGTAGAAACAGATAAAATGAAATATAAGAAACATATTCAGTTGTAGATTGTAGAAACAGATAAAATGAAATATAAGAAACATATTCAGGCGACAAGTCGTTAGTTTAAATAAAGAAAATCAAGAATGTAACACTGGAATTTGCTTAATTTTTTAGCTCTTCCAAGAGCTCCTCGACAGAATAGAAGGAGTGAGCCACATTTTCATTCTCAGCTCTCATTTCTTTGGAGTATATTTTAGGTCAGTGGCTTACTAAACTTCCAAAACATCTGATTGCTTCTGTACTTTGTCCACCTTGCTCCCCCATACCTATCAGCAAAGAGCATTGCTATCACCCTGCCTGCTGTCCCTCTTGCCACTTGTTATATCAGCCATCACTGCTATGAAAATCATCTGAGTTAGTGCAAACCATCTCTCTGTTTGTCATCCTGTTCTGTCCCTTCCCACCTTCCCACAAGTCACACTTGCTTGGTAAAATACATTACTCCTCAGGATCCCTTCCCTTCGGATCATGAACAGTGGCAGTCCTCATAGGTTGTGGCACAGATGGGGATTGCAGCATTGCTGATTCCTAAAGACAGTTACGGTACGCAATATGAGAAAGCGTTTATCACGCAAATTCTCTCTCACATTCTTATGTAGAATTTGTCACTTACCACCATCAGCATCCATTATAATTGCCAACAAATGTAATAAAAATGACTAAATAACTCACTGCAATAACATTTAATGCTCGCAATGGCTATGTCACTCGTCTGGTGTGCGGAATGAGCCTAAACTCGACTGCCACCATTCATGACTCTAGCTGTAGTGCCTCCCAAACTTTACTTCAAGATTTCTCTAAACCCAGGAATCATTAGTAGATCTACTATGCTCATTTATGCCTGCAGCTGCCCCACTGCAGATATGAAAGCTTCTTTGGATCTTCCTGGCTTTTCTCTCAGCTGCTTTCCCACTGTTCTCCACATTATTCCCTCCAGAATCTTCTCATAAAATTTTGCACATTTGTAAAGGTAATGCCTCTATAGGGTTCTTGACACCCTTTCAGCTTAGGTTATTTCCTTTTTCCAGTCTCCTTTAGTTCTCATTTCTTCTACACAACTCCCACAGCCTATTCTGCTGCTCTCATCATTTCCGAACTTAGTTCATTCAATCCTGCAGTCATTCCATCTTTCGTGTTCTTAAGTGCCTCTTATACTTCCATCCACATTATGAATTCACCCAGTGTTAATTGCCCGTCCAAACACTCAGGATGGAGGAAGTTTCCTGGCTTTCAAGAAGAGAAGATAAAGTAAAGATCAAAATACTCAGGTGACAAATATGCAAGTCTCTGCAGCCCCAATATTTTTCTATCACACCACACATGCTACCACTGTTTGATTAATGCTAGCAATTAATTATTCTTGCATAGTGTAGAAGTTGATCTGACATGATTTCAAATTAGATTTAAAATTTGCGTTGCTACTTGTCAGAGATTTTCTGTTTTGGGGAAAAATTGTCAAAGATTTTTGTAGCTGGATTATGAACTGCTTTCTGAGGTAGTTGCGGATATTACTGTTCCTCCGAATATGTAGTGAATTATTTATGACTAATTTTACTAGTGATCAGATGCCCAACTCAGTGAAGAGGCATACACAATATGCTTTGGTAAACTCCCCTCATTCTCATTGCTTTCTTTTATGCAATCAATATTATTTTCCTAACTAGTCAGTTGCCCCATAAAATTAGACCATGACTCATTAATCTACATACACCTGTTGATTGGTTTATTTCCCAATCATCAGTTACGCAAAGTGGAAAAGGTGCTGAACTTGTCAGTTAGAGAAGTTGAATAATATATTTCTTCTGGTTCAAATTTTCATCGACTTACACCCAAAATTTATAGCATCATACCAAGTACGTGGACTACTCTTTATGTGCCATATTTATGTTTGGTGTTGTATTTATTGTTTAGGAGTGAGTATTTTGTGTGTTTCTGAAATATGGGAGAGTCAATGTACATAAAAAAAATACAGTAATGGAAAAAAAAACTGCAACTTAAAGGAGGAGTTTTGCAACATAGACACAAATGACTTTAAGGTAACAAAAATGCCATTATCAATACCTCACTGAGTTTGAAAGAGGTTGTGTAATAGGTCGACGAGGAGCTGGATGTTCCTTATGTGACACTGGAGAAAGAGTTGGCACCAATGTAGCCACTGTACATGACTGCTGACAGCGGTGGTGATGAGAATCTACAGTCGCAAGAGGGAAGACCATTGTGTTTGGAATATGGCTCTGACTTATGGCATTGTACTGCATCTCTAGCAGCAATTTGAGCAGTAATTGGTACCACAATGACATAATGAACTGTTACAAATTGGTTGCTTCAAGGACAGCTCTGATCCATTCACCCTGTTTCATACATTCCACTGACCGCAAACCACCACCATTTGCAGCTTCAATGATGTCAAGTGAGCGCTCATTGGAGGGCAGGGTGGAGATCTGTTGTGTTTTCTGATGAAAGCTGGTTCTGCTTCAGTTGCAGTGATGGCCTTGGGTGGGTTAGGAGGAAGCTAGTTGAGGTCTTGCAACCGCACGTCTGTGTGGTAGATACATTGAACCTACATCTGGAGTTATGGTCTGGGTTGTGGTTTTGTATGACAGCAGGAGCATTATTGTGGCTATCCCATGCACCCTGACAGCAAAGTTGTATGTCAATCTGGTGATTCCACGTGTTGTGCTGTCGTTCATGAAAAGTATTCCAGGGGGTGCTTTCCAATAGGATAATGCTCACCCACATACTGCTGCTGTAGCCCTGCATGCTGTACAGTCTGTCAAGATGTTGCCTTGGCCTGCTCAATCACCAGAACTGTGTGCAATTGAGCACATATGGGATATCACCGGACAATAATTCCAATGTCATCCGTAACCAGCATTAACTGTCTCTGTATTGACCAAGTGCAACATGCAAGGAACTCCATTTCACAAACTGACATCCAGCACCTCTACAAAACGAAGTATGTCCAGTTGAATGCTTGCAATAACATTCACGTGGTTACAACAGTTAGTAATGTACCAGAATTTCACATTTGGAATAACTTATCTTGCACTTACATTAACTTTTGATCTTGCAATGTTAATTGCTTAAATGTGTTACCTAGACAAATGTATTTCCAAAATTTCGTTACTCTAGGTTAACAATGTAGGAAAGGATAGATTGCTGCTTACCATAAAGAAGACACATCAAGTTGGATACAGTCATGATTAAAAGACACATACAGCTTTCGGCCACAGCCTTTGTCAATAAAGACTGAAACAAACAACACACACACACACACACACACACACACACACACACACACACACACACACACACACACACACACAAAAACCCCAAATTCAGCATCTTGGGCCAGCCGGGATGCATGGGTTAAACAAAAGGTTTCGAGTGCTAGGCATATTTTTGATTTAAATAAGGCGTTTGATGTGTTGATCACAAAATATTGCTCCAGAAGTTGGACCATTACAGAATATGGGGAGCAGCTCGCAATTGGTTCACCTCTTACTTTGTCAACAGACAGCAAAAGGTCATTAATCACAATGTTGAGAATGGCTGTAATGTTGAGAATGGCTGTGATGCGGGGTCCAAGTCGGGTACAGTCAAGTGGGGGTGCCCCAGGGATCAATGTCGGGGCCACTCCTTTGCCAGACGTCCCAAACTACTCTAGTATTATGGGTAACTCTAAAATATTTCTGTTTGCTGATGACATTAGCTTGGTAGTAAAGGATGTGTGCAACATTGGCCCAGTTTAAAATAGTGCAGTTCATGACCTAAGTTCATGGCTCGCAGAAAATAAACTAACACTAAATTAACATCTTCAATTTTTTGGTCCTGTCCTCCTCAGTTGCGCGTAATACTACGGTATGTTGATGATTTTCACTTATGGACCGTCTGACAGGTATTAAAAAAAGCGTTCAGTGCATAGTGCTGTGGAATGCAGAAAAAACAGCAAATTGGCGCTCATAGGAAGGAGAACAAGACCAAAAATGCAACAGGAGCGTAATATGTAAGAAACTGTCTACGCAACCTGCCACTGATGATGCCTTGCAGAAAATAAAGGGGAAACACGTATGGCACTAAAATTGTGTTTTATTCAGTTGCTGTCAGACGGTCCATAAGTGAAAATCATCAACATACCGTAGTAACACTAAATTACAGTATGACTCAGTTTTTACAGTTTCTGACACACAATTTGACAAAACCTGAAATTTTAATTTCACAGAAAGGGCATATGATTTGTGAAACTGAAAAGTTCAAATTTCTAGGTGTTGAGATAGATAGTAAACTGTCGTGGAAAGCCCATGTTCAAGATCTTATTCAGAGACTTAAAGCTGACATTTTTACTATTCGAGCGGTATCTGAAGTGAGTGATCGTTCGACACAAAAGTTATTCTACTTTGATTATTTTCATCCGCTTATGTGGTACGGTATTGTAATTTGGGGTAACTCTTCCCATTCTAAAATAATATTTTTGGTTCAGGAAAGGGCGGTTTCGGCAATAAGTGGTATGAGTTAACAAACCTATTGGTGACCCCTGTTCACGTGTCAGCATATTTCGACATTGGCCTCTCAGTATACCTATTCCTTACTGTCATTTCTTGTTAACAATGTTAGCTTATTCCCAGGAATAAGGAGCTTTCACTCAGTTAATACTCGGCAGAAATCAAACCTGCATTTAGATCGGACTTCTTAACACTTGTGGAGAAGGGTGTGCAGTATACTGCTGCATCCATTTTCAGTAAGCTACTGTCTGAATTCATAAATCTTTGCAGTAATCCATGTGCATTCAAATCAAAACTGAAGAGTTTCCTCATGGGTCACTTGTTGAATCCGTGCCCCGTCGAGTTGCTGCACTATGATGGGCAAAAGGTGGTCTGACATATTAGGAGGTATCCCATGACTTTTGTCATCTCAGTGTACATGCAGACAGCTGCCACTTGCCAGTGAAGGGGAACAGCGTGTTCAAAAACATTGGTACTAAGGCCTCATATCCTCTCTGAGAAAGAGAGCCTCAACTAAGAACTAGAACATTTGAGGACAGTGTTCTAGAAAAATGGCTTTAGACACTGACAAATTTGGAGAGCTCTGTGTATTACATTGATTTTACAGCTGATGGAAACAGAAGAGAAGCTTCACAAGGGTGTGGAATTTGCATCTATTCCATTTTGTGGTGCATTTTCCAGAAAGATAAGAATTCTTTGGGACCATCAAGTGAAACTGTTTTCCACCTGCCAGCTAAAACACATGCATTGCATGGTAGTGTCAAGGATGACTTCTTAACTATGGAAATCTGGGTTCTACTGGATTCCCTGTCAATGAGGCATTACTTACATTCATCAGAGCCTACTGTTGAAGATTGTTGCTGAGAACACCACCACACCGGACTGCAGCAGCCTAACAAGTTGGGAGACATGGAACACCGAGTACTGGATTTACTGAGATTAAACTAAAGGAACTGCTAATGTCATGATAGTGGCTACTTCCTCAGTAAGGCTTGGGAACCTACATTGAGTCTGATAACAAGAGGAAAGTGATATCCCATGACAAACTGACTTTGGGGGCTGTCAAAACAACAATGAAGATGCCACCAACATGTGTCCTTGGGTGCAAACCTTGGACAGAACAACTTGGTGGTTGGATGGGGGCCAAGAGGAGAACCTGAATGCATGCCTGCAACTGGAATTCAGACTGTATTCAGAACGCCAGGTGGAAGCAAGAGGGAAGGATATATAAGCCCTGCACCAGCTCACAGGCGGTCAGTTCAACAGTGAACTGATACTGTAAATGTGGTCGCTTGCCAAAATATTATGCCCGTTGGACCCTGACATCCTGCCGTGAACTACCCACATTAACAAAATTGCTGCATCATCCCGATAAGTCGTTGCAAGTGTGTTGCTACTGTGACTCTTGCTGTGCCAATCACAATCCCCCCTTAATGTTTGTAAACATACACACAGTTACCATGAGCACTACCTTTATGTAGAACACTGCACTATAATGGGTTGAGCATTTCAGTTGAATATTAAGCACCTATAGGGAGGCATGAGAGTGAAACAGTAGATGTAACATCCATCATGTCTCGAGGACAATTGTGACCAATGGTCGGGTCCGCAGCATCACATTACATGAAGAAGCCTTGGCAGTTTGGGAAGTTCCTCGACAGAGTGATTTGGTATGGACATGGAATTGGCTCTAGTTGACACACAGTACTGAGAACTTGCACGTTACAGGATATCCACTTTGACAGGTGTGCAGATTACCAATTTCTGTAATTTTTGAGTCTAAGGAACTGTGGACCGAGTGCTCCAGAATGAATTTCGCCTTCAGAGAGGCTGCAGGATATCATGTGTAGCATCTAGCTTTTACACGGTTGTGTGATATGAAACTCCATTCCCACAGACTACAGCGAGCACCAAGTCATATACAATGAAACTGTGGACTTCGTTACAGATGACCAAGAAATCATGAAGAATGTTGGATGAAACTTTGACCTGTTTGTACACTAGTAATTGCAGATGTGTTTGGAGACAACCCAATAATATTGAATGCCTCCAACACTTGGTCCCATATGTGCAAACAGATGTGGTAATGTGCTAAGGTGGCATTTCATGAGGCGGCTATTGTACACCTCTTGGAGATCTCTCACTGTTTGGGAGGTGAAGGTTACCAATAGTGGGTCCCCATCACCAATATTTTGGTGACAATTTCATCTCGATGGATAACAACTCGCATTGTTGTTGTGCTGTTCTTGCGAAAATTTTTCTACAACATGGTAAGATCACAAAAACGCCATAGAACAAGGGTGAGATTGACTGAAATGAGCTTTTTTCTTTTTTTTTTTTTTTAAAAAAACTGACCGCTTATATGCAGAATCACTATTGAAGAGAGGGACTTTTCGTAGTCAGCTTAATGCTGAACTACACGTATCTTTATAGGTCTCCACACTGTGATTGGTGGGAACATGGAGTTATACAGATACAACTCTTGATTTTTAAAGTAAACAAAGAATCAGCCGAAGACAATGAGTTGGGTGGTAAGGCAAGTCTGTAGATCTTGCACTGTAAATGTTCTAAGTGCTGTTACTTAAACACTGTTCACTAGACACAAACAAGCACTCTGAATTTACGTTTGTGACATAATCTCAGCTGTGCGACTAAGCGACAACTCTGTGGAACTTGAACTGCCTTCCTGCCAGAACTCAAGATGAACTGCTGTATTTGTCCTTTGAGGCCATATTTCCTAACCACTGCATGGCTGCTGCATCTTGCAATGCCTGGGAGGCATCTCCAAGCTGGTTTGTATGGCTATAGCAAGGTCATTGGCACAGCAAAACTTTTTACAAGTGGTGTTTGGTATGTCACTGGTGTGCAGGTTGAAGAGTGAGGGTGCTAGGATGAATCCATTGGGAAGTCAATTTTTTATTGTAAATGATTTCCTCTGTTTTGTGTAATGCTACACAAAATTGGTTACTGATGGTGAAACATAGATGTAGGCTGTGGGATGTAGATTCCCTGAGATGGACACAGGTGGTGATGTGATGTTCTATGATGTCGCTGATAGGAGTGCCACTGGTGACTGCCATGCCTGGGCAAGATGTGGTAACTTGACAAGAACACCTTGAGGGCCTGGTCCTGTGTTGGATGGCTGCTGACTTGTCCATCTGCATCTTGGAGGTTCTGACAAAACATTCTGCCTCACCATTGCACCGGGGTCGCAAGGGAGCTGTGATGTATTGTTTCCTCACTGCAAAATTCCTTACTCGTGCGATGTGAACTGTGGCCTGTTATCAGACACAGTTACCTCCAGCATCCCTTCGATACAAAAAACTGTAGTTGGTACAGTCACTTCCAGCATCCCTTCAACACAAGTGCTGACACAGATGTAGTGTAGGACATGGGGACAATGAAGAGGGACATGTTGTATGTGTCCACAACCAACAAGCAGCAGGTATTCCAATATGGACCAGCAGAGTCTATGTGCAGCCACTACCATGGTCCAGCAAGGCATGGCCAGTCAAAGTCATGCTGAGGAGCAACAACCTGATGCTCCATACATCACACACTGTGAAGTTATTGCCTCTATTTGAGAGTAAATCCCCAGTTAAGTACAATGGTGCCTGGCTAACTGTTTCTTCCAGATGATACCCCAATGACACTGGTGTAACAGTTTGCATACTTCATGCCAGAGTGTCTTAGGATCCATTAAGTGGCCATTGGCACTTTCTAGATGGAGGATGAGGATCCCGCCAACCTGCACCGAGATCGCTACACGGTGTGCAAAGTAGCAGCATACCACAGTGTGATGGATTCTGTTAATGCTATGAGGGCACACACAGTGAATAAAGTTGAAAACTACACTCAAAGCTAGGTCCAATGCCATTTCACTTGCCAGTTGTTGGAAAGTCACTGGAAATTCTTCCAACACGTGCATCTCTTGAGTGTTGATGTGACTGAGCAAGGCGGCACAGTAGTTACTGCACTGGACTTGCATTCGGGAAGGCAACAGTTCAAACCCGCTTCCAGCCATCCTGATTTAGGTTTTCCATGATTTCCCTAGATCACTTCAGGCAAATGCCAGAATGGTTCCTTTGAAAGGGCATGACCAATTTCCTTCCCCTTCCTCCATAATCCGAGCTTGTGCTCCGTCTCTAATGACCTCATTGCCGACGGGATGTTACACTTTAATCTCATCCTTCCCCCTCCCCTGCCCCCCTCCCCACCCTCCCCGTCAGTCAGTGTGGAAACAGGAGTTCTTGAATGAATCAAACTTGGTAGCTGCGACAGTAGGTCCGCATTGGAATCCTTAGTGGTTGGCTGATATGTCAATTCCTATTGGTAATTCGACAACACTAAGGCCCACTGCTGTGTCTTCTGGATTGTCAGAGCAGGCAAGACTGGGAGGAACCAATTGGGGCTGTCAACAGCCTGTTATTCATAATTAGTAAAAATGACATCCATATAAGTACTGATTGAACTGAGTAATCCTGTAAGCTGTAGCCAGAGCCTCATTTTGCAACTGGCCGTAACTGCAATGTGCCATATTAAATCTCTTCAATGCAAAGGCAGTCGGCCTGTCTGTGGAACATACTTGATGTGACAACACTGCAGCAATGTCAAAAGGGGAGGTGTCCAGTGCAAGAATGACAGGTTTGTGGTGGACTCAGAGTGTACAAGACACCAACTACGTAAAGGTGTACGCTTTGAGAGCTGGAAGGTGGCCTGACAGTCATTGGACCAAACAAATGTTACACCCTTGTGGCACAAATGATTCAATGGAACCATGAGCTAAGCAATGTTGTGTATGAAATAAATATGTCAATTTTCCTATGAGTGCTCACAGTTCTGTTACCTTTTTTTTTCGGGGGGGGGGGGGTCAGGTAAGTTGCAAATAATGCAACTGAGATGGGGGAATGCTGAGTGCATTAATCTTGTGACCCAGATACTCCATTTCTGTATTAAAAAAGGAATACTTGGAACAATTACACTTTAGGATTTAAAGTTTTTATCTCTTTACCACAGAAGGGGACATAGCTAGTATGTAAAGTTCAGTAACATGTGCTACATTCTGAGGCCCAATTATTGACAATGGTAGCTTTCAAAGTCTTTGTTTGGAAGCTTCTATTCTAAAGCCTGAATGTGTGCATCTGAAACACTGCGAGTTATTGCATCATGAAGCATTACATCGAACAACTGAACTGATGCCATCTTGGTCACCCATGCGGTTCGGTGACCCACTGTTCATGGGATTGCCCAGGATGATGCTTGAACTGAAAGACTGTGTACTTAGCAGCTGCCAAGTGTACTTGGGATTCAAAATGATCATACAGCTGAGACACTAGTTCACCAAATGGCACTTTGTAGGGACGAATATCAGGGAATAACTTAATGGCCAAACAGTACACTTCCACTCCTACCATGAACAAGAAATGATAAATATGATGGATACCTGTGATGTTACAGGTGTGGAGGTGCACTGTAAGTTAGGCGACACTTTCCATCCAGTCGTCACCTTGCCCCATGGACTCTGGAAACATAGGCACTTGGGCCATATGCTGCTTGAATTTCAGCTGCTGCTGGTGCTTGTGACATGCGTTGGCAGTGGTCACATTAATGTGACTAGACTGTGTGGGAAAGGGGACTAGTCGCACTTAATGAATAATGTGAGTATGGGAGGGTGCCAATCCCATCCCAAAAGATGAACCATTTGTCATCATGATACAACAGGCCGACTTTCAGCTGCAGTGCAGATTACCTTGCCCTCACGCAGACACCTCTTGTAATCCTCGATTGAGAGTGCCTTTGAGACCACAAGATGCGCACCCTTAGTCCACCTCTGGGGGCACCTGTTTCTTTGTGGGTTTGCTTATATTTTTGATCTGATCCCACAAACTCCACAATCTCCAAACCACTCACCTCATGTTTCATCAGGCTGATAACCCCCTTGTTTTGTGGTGTTATTCCAAAAGAATCTTTGGTCAGATATTGAAATATGGCAGATTCTTCGTGACTGTACCTTATTACTTCATAATGATCACAGCATTTCACCCATAGATGAAACTGCTTGGATCCATATAAAGTAACTTGCGATCAGTGAAATTTAGCTGTGCAAACTCAGCAGAATCATTATATGTGAGCCGGCCGGGGTGGCCGAGCGGCTCTAGGCGCTACAGTCTGGAACCGCGCGACCGCTACGGTCGCAGGTTCGAATCCTGCCTAGGTCATGGATGTGTGTGATGTCCTTAGGTTAGTTAGGTTTGAGTAGTTCTGAGTTCTAGGGGACTGATGACCTCAGATGTTAAGTCCTATAGTGCTCAGAGCCATTTGAACCATTATATGTGGAGTTCAGCGAGATCCAGACCACACATACCAGTATAGATAGACTATTTGAACTGCAGTGACACCTTGGCCACCCCCATAGTAGGTGGTCATACACGGTGGCTAGTCCTTAATTGAAGATTGTGGCCTGCTTAAAATTTGGCCTGGCAATGTAATCTCTTGTACCACAATGTCCTTCCCACTGATAAACTAAATGAATGTCATTATATTCTCCAACATTTTCCATCATTTTTCAGAAAATTGAATTATTCACTAACTTGTAAAAATCTTCATCAAAGTTGTGTTGTGAGAGACCTCTGTTTGGTGTTTAAATCAATCCACTTCAACGAGCAACACTGGTGGGAGGAGATGCCATGGGTGATAAAGTTCCATCCCCAGCCTGAGACCTTGCTGGAGGTTTCTGTAGTGCGGAATACATTACTACTTATTCCCTAGCATTATGAACATCTTTGAGATGGAACGATTTTGTGAAACTAAATGCTCTGGACACAGTGGCAAGTTACTATGCATGTCATGGAAATGGGTGGAATATGCCAGTTCTACCTCCAGAACATCACCTCGCCAGCATCTGCTGCTAATCATGAATCTCTTCCTTCAGTCTGATAACGTTCTTCTCAGGCAGCTGTTTTAACCCTCCAAATGGTGGACTTCTTTTTATTGCACACCGATAGTTGTTGTTTATCTCCAGGTAAAGGATATATATTAAATCATCAGATGACCTGTACTCCTCCCCACTTATTCACAAGTTATATGTCATGGCATTCCTGTGCATGCATTAGTGAAGTCCCCTGCATTCCCACATTTGAAGAAGAGCAGCATGTCAAAATCAGCCAAAATTGCTGCTGCTACTGCTGCTGCTAGACCCAGCACAATGCCGAGTGATGCTTAATGTCAACATTTGTTTGGCGGGCCAGGGCACGGGGCGTGTGGCCTGAACCATAGCAAACAGGCAGGAACTGTAATGCCAGTCACCACAGCAGACCAGCCTGGGGTGTTGAGAGCCTGAGCTTCAGATAATGAATCAAGACCAAGGCACATTCGGCCATGGGTAGATCAGCAATGCCACTCCGGGCTGCAGCATTTCCAGTCATAAATGCACTATCATTGTGAACAACTTGTCAGTTAGTTGTTGCTGCTGCGGTACAAGCCCACATCCCAGTATCTCCTCCATATACCAGCAAAGAAAGAAAAGTATCAGGCATAATTAAAAAAGGTATGTATATGCAGTGGTTCTACTGATGTTTAAAATTAGGCACATTCAAACCAGTCCACAGGACATTACTGACTACTGTCTCTAGTAATATTCTATCCAGCTTGGCCGGTAGATAGGCATACCCTTTGCTCATGGTGATATTCTCATCGAGTGCACCTAGGAAGAAACAAAAACACCTCACATTAGTGCATATGCAGTTGTGATGGGTAACATGTGTCTTATTGTTGTATAACAATAGAAAGACATATTATGCACATATTCTCTCCTCGATGACTGGCTTCATTCCCGATGAGCTCAGAGCAGAGAAAGACTTTGCCTCAAATATGGAGATTTCCAACTCTGTTATCTGCAGATCATCATAATTTGAATCATTTACTGTGACAAACTGCAGTGGTAACCCCCCTCCTCCCCCCCCCCCTCCCCTCTCTCCCTCTCTCCCTCTCTCTCTCTCTCTCTCTCTCTCTCTCATATATGCACGCATGCATGGCACCATTCTCTGGAATGCCAAGAAGCCTCACTAAATCCTCACGAGCAGGGTTGCTCATTCAGGGGTGATGGTATGCTCCCGTATGTATCAGCAGAAAGAGGAGGAGGAGGAAAAGAAATTAGTTGCCAGATTGCAGCTGAAAAAAGAGCTACAGACAAAAAAAAAGAACATGAGTTTTGAAATTGTCACCAGACACTTCTAGTATCATCAGAGTTCAATCAGGGATGCTTATTAGAGGCACTATAATCATTGTCAGTATGCTGCTTCATGGCTCACAGAATGCTAATAACATCTAGGAAGATAAAGAAAGGGGATAGCAGCTCCTACTGAGAAGCACTAGAGAGAACTCTACTCAATGGCTGTGGGGGGAATGCTGGGATGGTTATTGCTGAGTAGCGCTAGAGAGTTGCTCCAGTCTGTTCAATTGGGGGAATGCTGGGATAGGTACTGAGAAGTACCAAAGAGTGCCTTTGGCTGGTCTACTCAATAGCAGCTGGAAGGCAAGCACCTCCCATCAACTGCGATGTCTACTGGTTCTTCACCGTGATATTGGTTGGTGAAGTAGTGTGTGATCAGGATCTAAGATTTCCTATTATTCCAGCCTGCTCACCTTAGTGTCAGCACCTCTTCTGATCAAACATCTTTTTTCGAAGTGCAACAGTTACTGCTGGAAGTTAAAGGTAAAAGTTCAACAACCAGCGAGGTTTCTCGTTAACAGTGTCCATGTATTGTAATTTTGTTTAAAATAAGTATATCTTACAAAATTGTTACATTATTTGGAATATTGTAAAGACATTGATAAACAGTCCAAAAAATGTTTTGTCTTAATTGACAAATTCCAATTAAGGGTATCTATATAACAAGTTTTCTCTTGTCCCTGTGACATAATAGGCATTGTCACAACCACTTACTCTGTGGCACATACCATATGTCTAGAACAGAACCTGAGGACATAGAGTAAATCACTTAACCTGCAGGTACAGCCAGCATGGTATGATGTTTATCTTCCTGGCTTGCAGATATGCTGTGTCAATTCAGTTCATGATATGTGTGCATAAATAAAACATACATCCCAACAGTGGATTATCTGTTACATAACAAAATTAAACTTTTTATAGTGGGTATCATCACTTGTCAATTCAAAAAATGCTTGTGCAACATATCATTTTATAAAAGTGACATGTTGCATTACAGATTCCTCTCCTGAGGCAAATAATGCCATCACTAAATGTTAACTGAGCAGCAAGTATTCAGACTTATTTTAATGTTTTCACTACAAGTATTACTATTACGTATCACTTTGATGTACAATCACAGCTGTATTTCATTCATACTTATTAACTGTGGAATGTTCCACAATAGATTGTACACTGTCATATTTCACTCTGGTTTAGTTTCTTTAAAATTTCCACCAGTTTCATTCTCTTACTATGAATGTGGGACCTCAAATAACAAATATTTATTATCCATGTGGGTCATTAAGCAGTTTTACAATATTTTTCTCTCGTGCATTACTCATTACTAGGCTCCAAAGTCTGCTGGCCATTGCGTCTAGAATTCGGGCTTTTCTGGCCAAGCTCATGCCACTTTTGGAAGTCACTGGATGTGTGCTACACAACATTCAAACTAAACAAATTCCATGAACTACATTATACAAAACCTCCCGTAGAAAATTCTTTTAACCCCACCCATATTAGTTATCATCTCCAATAAAGATAAAAAATATAGATTCCTCTAGGAGGACTGTAGGAGACTCTACAAAATTCACAAAGCTATACTGAGATACGGCCCTATATAGTTTTTCCAGGAATGCCACATTCATTGTTGTGTGGCCAGTTTTCTCATCAAATGTCTTCAGTCTTCATAAACTGCCATGAAACCAAAGGAGTTACAGGTTTTGAACAATTAACCATTATTTGTCACTGGGCATTCTATAAGCAGTTACCTGTCTTTCCAAACCTGGAGATTAGCACACACAACTCAGATAATTATGTCATCTTTAAATTAGCATATGGAACAGATTAACTAGGTCATCTGCTTTGCTACTTTGGAGGAATCTTTAAATTAAAGGTACCAACTTGTGGAGTAACTACCAAGATACAACTTTTTTTCACAGAAAGATAATCTCTACACAATTATTTAATTATCCACAACAGTAGCATCCCTATTTATGAACTCTCTCTCTTTCTCTCTCTCTCTCTCTCTCTCTCTCTCTCTCTGGTATAGGTTTTTTTTTTCCCTGTCCACCTATCCTTTCAATCACATCATACATATGTGTGTACAGGTGTACAGATTAGGGTACAATATCCTGTTAATAGCATTTACAGTTTTACCTTCTTCTTTTATACATAAATATTGAGGGGGGCCTACTTCTACCGTAGTCTGTTTTTGTACCTTCTTCTTGATCTGCCTTGTCTACTGTGTTTATTTTACTCCCTAGTACGTAATGGCTTGCTTCAGTAATTCTGAATGTCCTCTTATTGTATGTTTCAACAGATGCCCTGTTAAAAGTTGCAACAATTGTACCTAGAAGTTAGCCCATTCTGCATATACTTTCTAGCTAACGGTGTATCCTTGATTACCCCCTTCCTCCCTTGTCGAAAGTGACAGCAGTAACATACAGCTTCGCTTATAAAAAGAAGCAATTCATTTCTGTTCCGCAGTCTGTTTGGTGGCAGAAGTTTGTTAATCTCTATTGTTTGCCACATACTAATGCAAAACTGTTTTAGATGTGAAGGAATGTTTTTGATGAGACACATCTTTTGATCACATCTATATTATAGAGACCTTTTTCTCTCCCACTCGATGGGTGTGCTAAGAACACAGCCTTGGCTATGAAATCCTCATAATTTTAAATGGATCTTCATAGTGATGGAAGAACTTGTTGGTTTCTTTCATTGTGAACTGTGGTGAATATTTTCACCAGCACCATGTCATTGAGTTTAAAATTATGGTCACTTGGTTTTAAATAATGTACTTGTACTTGACATTGTGCATGTCTTTAAATTCCTTTCTACCTTTTCATGTAACTCGCTAGGTGGTTCCTCTTCTATTTCAGACCAAGAAAAATCTTATTGATGCTTTCCTATGAACTTTTTATTCAACACTTCTACTGGGGAAAGTCCACTTCACTAGTAAGATAATTCACTAGGGATAACTTGAAACTCTGGAATCATCTGTGGCCAGATTGTGTGTTCCTTAGAACAGTATGTATGACATAATCTTCATATTTCTTCAGAGGGGTTGGATTTTGGGTGAAATTTTGAAATATCACCCACATTTTACAGATTCAGACACCAAAAACTCTTTGAAAGTATGACTTATAAATTGAGTTCCATCATTCGGCGAGTAAGTGATTTGATTTACCTATGTCTAAGAAATAATCTCTTGGGCAACTGATTGTGGTAGTTACATTTGCTAATTTAATGGAAAGTAGTTTTATATGTCATGATGAACATTGTCTGTACCCTTTGGCAAGGGAGCAAAAATATTGGTTGCTCTTAAGTAATGCAATACTGTAGGAATTACTGGATGCTAAGAATATTTTATTTGTCCATTATTTTCTTTAATTTTGTGACAAAGTTGTCACAATTTCTTAATGCCCTTTTTATTTTTCTACTTAAATTTTAAAAATATTGTAATTTTGTCATATGTTGGATGTTTTTTTTCCTTTTTTACTGAAATGTCCATACCTTTTGTACGAACCAAATTAGATCCTCTACTACTAGGTATACACAACTTCCAGTGGTATGACTTTACATGTAGTCTCCCCTTTGATAAACCATGTTTTCTCATCCTCCCCTGATAAAATACCTCCAGGGCACATATTTATTACTGTTCCAAAATATTCATCAGTTTTCAACTCGTATTATTTCATTTTATTAGTCAATATCCTTACTTCATTGTATGTCTGTGTCATAGCTAAAAAATTTATTCCAAATAAAACAACAATAATACAGTTATAAATTCTTGTTACTAAATGTAAGTTTCTGTAGTTCTGCACCAGATTACAGAGGAAAGATGCTGTGTTAGTAACGCTCTAGCATGCCTCTAGGCCAAGTACTATACCTTCCTTGAGGATTAGGAACATAAATTACTCTTAAATATACTCTCCAACTATTTTTATATCATCACGGATCAAGAAGCTCCAGTGTCAAATTTTCTTGAGTACTTTCCTGAATTCGAACTAAGTTGTACTCTCTTCAGCACGAGCAGATCCCCACTCTGCAGTGTTACCCTCTAAATAACGTAATGTAAAATCAATTCTCCTCATAAAATCAATTCTCCTCAAATCATCCTATCTTCTGGGTAAATATTTGGCATATAACGTTCAAAAACATTGAGGTGAATCTCCCCATCTGGCTTAAATCTAGGGAACTGTTGCTATAAAGTAATTCCATTGCCTAGCTACAATTCCTCAAGCAGCTCAGCTGAGTATCTACTATTTCCACTAAACATTCAGCCATTTAATTTGACTTAAGTATTAGTTAACTTGTCCCAACTTTACTGTAGTTCGCTCTCTGTTCTCGCATTATAATTAGGGGTGTCTACAGACAATTCAATCATTATATTATTGACTAAGTCAGCTGTATGCTCCTCCAGGCTAGCAAGTGTAGAGCCTGAAATAGCATCTGAATCATTGTTTTGTTCCAGTGCTCAGTCTTACTCGAGTGCCTGACAGTTGATTGTGTATTGTTTTAAATTCCTGGCCATTTAATTCTTTTAATTGGTTACTTGTTTACACCTCTAAATTGCTCACTCACTTCATTTGAAACTAAAGCACACGCTTTCAATACTTCAGAATTTATTTAATTTGGTAAGGTTGAAACTTTTGTCTGTAAATATCAGATTTTGTTCTTTATCTATGCTTTTGCCTACATGACTCATCAGTACCTTTTCTAATGTGGTGTTTGTCTCTCTGAGTGTTGTTTTTCTAATTATTTTTTTCTAATTTCTTTTATTTTACAAGTGTAGTTCTGTAGGACTAGACTGAGGAGGAAATCTCCATGGTCATGGAACGTGTCAGGGTATGAAATTGCAACACAAAAAGTAATACTAGATACGATAAAATGTTTGAGTCCTAAAATGACGACAAACTATAAGTTTATATAAACGCAGTTAACAATATAATGCAGGAATCAGCTTAATTTTTCAAGGAACTCCTTGACAAAAGAGAAGGAGTGACACATGAGGAAACTCTTCAGTTTGGATTTGAACGTGCATGAATTACTGTAAGATTTTTGAATTCTTGTGGTAGCTTATTGAAAATGGATGCAGCAGAATACTGCACGTCTTTCTGCCCAAGAGTCAAGGAAGTGAAATCCAAATGGATATTGGATTTCTGCATAGTATTGACTGAGTAAAAGCTGTTAATTCTTAGGAATAAGCTGAGATTATATATATATATAATAGAGGGAAACATTCCACGTGGGAAAAATATATTTAAAAACAAAGATGATGTGACTTACCAAACGAAAGCGCTGGCAGGTTGATAGACACACAAACATACACACAAAACTCAAGATTTCGCAACAAACTGTTGCCTCATCAGGAAAGAGGGAAGGAGAGGGAAAGACGAAAGGATGTGGGTTTTAAGGGAGAGGGTAAGGAGTCATTCCAATCCCGGGAGCGGAAAGACTTACCTTAGGGGGAAAAAAGGATGGGTATACACTCGCGCACACACACACACATCCATCCACACATATAGACACATGCAGACATATACAGAGGCAAAGAGTTTGGGCAGAGATGTCAGTCGAGGCGGAAGTACAAAGGCAAAGATGATGTTAAATGACAGGTGAGGTATGAGCGGCAGCAACTTGAAATTAGCGCAGGTTGAGGCCTGGCGGGTAATGAGAAGAGAGGATATACTGAAGGGCAAGTTCCCATCTCCGGAGTTCTGACAGGTTGGTGTTAGTGGGAAGTATCCAGATAACCCGGACGGTGTAACACTGTGCCAAGATGTGCTGGCCATGCACCAAGGCATGTTTAGCCACAGGGTGATCCTCATTACCAACAAACACTGTCTGCCTGTGTCCATTCATGCGAATGGACAGTTTGTTGCTGGTCATTCCCACATAGAAAGCTTCACAGTGTGGGCAGGTCAGTTGGTAAATCACGTGGGTGCTTTCACACGTGGCTCTGCCTTTGATCGTGTACACCTTCTGGGTTATAGGACTGGAGTAGGTGGTGGTGGGAGGGTGCATGGGACAGGTTTTACACCGGGGGCGGTTACAAGGGTAGGAGCCAGAGGGTAGGGAAGGTGGTTTGGGGATTTCATAGGGATGAACTAAGAGGTTATGAAGGTTAGGTGGACGGCGGAAAGACACTGTTGGTGGAGTGGGGATGATTTCGTGAAGGATGGATCTCATTTCAGGGCAGGATTTGAGGAAGTCGTATCCCTGCTGGAGAGCCACATTCAGAGTCTGATCCTGTCCCGGAAAGTATCTTGGCACAAGTGGGGCACTTTTGGGGTTCTTCTGTGGGAGGTTCTGGGTGTGAGGGGATGAGGAAGTGGCTCTGGTTATTTGCTTCTGTACCAGGTCGGGAGGGTAGTTGCAGGATGCGAAAGCTGTTTTCGGGTTGTTGGTGTAATGGTTCAGGGATTCCGGACTGGAGCAGATTCGTTTGCCACGAAGACCTAGGCTGTAGGGAAGGGACAGTTTGATGTGGAATGGGTGGCAGCTGTCATAATGGAGGTACTGTTGCTTGTTGGTGGGTTTGATGTGGACGGACCTGTGAAGCTGGCCATTGGACAGATCGAGGTCAACGTCAAGGAAAGTGGCATAGGATTTGGAGTAGGACCAAGTGAATCTGATGGAACCAAAGGAGTTGAGGTTGGAGAGGAAATTCTGGAGTTCTTCTTCACTGTGAGTCCAGATCATGAAAACGTCATCAATAAATCTGTTCCAAACTTTGGGTTGGCAGGCCTGGGTAACCAAGAAGGCTTCCTCTAAGCAACCCATAAATAGGTTGGCATATGAGGGGGCCATCCTGGCACCCATGGCTGTTCCCTTTAATTGTTGGTATGTCTGGCCTTCGAAAGTGAAGAAGTTGTGGGTTAGGATGAAGCTGGCTAAGGTAATGAGGAAAGAGGTTTTAGGTAGGGTGGCAGGTGATCAGCGTGAAAGGAAGTGCTCCATTGCGGCGAGGCCCTGGAGTGCAGAATATTTGTGTATAAGGAAGTGGCATCAATGGTTACAAGGATGGTTTCCGGGGGTAACAGATTGGGTAAGGATTCCACGCGTTTGAGGAAGTGGTTGATGTCTTTGATGAAGGATGGGAGACTGCATGTAATGGGTTGAAGGTGTTGATCTACGTAGGCAGAGATACGTTCTGTGGGGGCTTGGTAACCAGCTACAATGGGGCGGCCGGGATGATTGGGTTTGTGAATTTTAGGAAGAAGGTAGAAGGTAGGGATGCGGGGTGTCGGTGGGGTCAGGAGGTTGATGGAGTCAGGTGAAAGGTTTTGTAGGAGGCCTGAGGTTCTGAGGATTCCTTGAAGCTCCACCTGGACATCAGGAATGGGATTACCTTGGCAAACTTTGTATGTAGTGTTGTCTGAAAGCTGACGCAGTCCCTCAGCCACATACTCCTGACGATCAAGTACCACGGTCGTGGAACCCTTGTCTGCCGGAAGAATGACGATGGATCGGTCAGCCTTCAGATCACGGATAGCCTGGGCTTCAGCAATGGTGATGTTGGGAGTAGGATTAAGGTTTTTTAAGAAGGATTGAGAGGCAAGGCTGGAAGTCAGAAATTCCTGGAAGGTTTAGAGAGGGTGATTTTGAGGAAGAGGAGGTGGGTCCCACTGTGACGGAGGATGGAACTGTTCCAGGCAGGGTTCAATTTGGATAGTGTCTTGGGGAGTTGGATCATTAGGAGTAGGATTAGGATCATTTTTCTTCGTGGCAAAGTGATATTTCCAGCAGAGAGTACGGGTGTAGGACAGTAAATCTTTGACAAGGGCTGTTTGGTTGAATCTGGGAATGGGGCTGAAGGTGAGGCCTTTGGATAGGACAGAGGTTTCGGATTGGGAGAGAGGTTTGGAGGAAAGGTTAACTACTGAATTAGGGTGTTGTGGTTCCAGATTGTGTTGATTGGAATTTTGAGGTTTTGGGGGGAGTGGAGCTGGAAGTGGGAGATTGAGTAGATGGGAGAGACTGGGTCTGTGTGCAATGAGAGGAGGTTGAGGTTTGCTGGAAAGGTTGTGAGGGGTGAGTGAGTTGCCTTTCCGGAGGTGGGAAACCAGGAGATTGGATAGTTTTTTGAGGTGGAGGGTGGCATGCTGTTCTAATTTGCGGTTGGCCTGTAGGAGGATGCTCTGAACATCCGGTGTGGATGTGCCTACACTGTGAAGCTTTCTATGTGGAAATGACCAGCAACAAACTGTCCATTCGCATGAATGGACACAGGCAGACAGTGTTTGTTGGTAGTGAGGATCACCCTGTGGCTAAACATGCCTTGGTGCACGGCCAGCACATCTTGGCACAGTATTACACCGTCCGGGTTATCTGGATACTTCCCACTAACACCAACCTGTCAGAACTCCGGAGATGGGAACGTGCCCTTCAGTATAGCCTCTCTTTCCATTACCCACCAGGCCTCAACCTGTGCTAATTTCAAGTTTCCGCCGCTCATACCTCACCTGTCATTCAACAACATCTTTGTCTTTGTACTTCCGCCTCGACTGATATCTCTGCCCAAACTCTTTGCCTTTATAAATGTCTGCTTGTGTCTGTGTATGTGCGGATGGATATGTGTGTGTATGCGAGTGTATACTCATCCTTTTTTCCCCCTAAGGTAAGTCTTTCCACTCCCGGGATTGGAATGACTCCTAACCCTCTCCCTTAAAACCCACATACTTTTTTCTTTCCCTCTCCTTCCCTCTTTCCCTCTCTTTGTGTTGAACTATTGCTTACTTCGGGTGCTGCTGTAATAGTAAAAATGGCAGCATTAAGACTTTGAATATGATCCTGAACATGGACTTTCGACGACAGTTTACTATCTATCTGAACACCTAGAAATTTGAACTGTTCAGTATCACAAATCATACGCCCATTCTGTGCAATTAAAATGCCAGGTTTTGCTGAATTGTGTTTTAAAAACTGTGTCTTACTGTGATTTAGCACTAGTTTATTTTCTACAAGCCATGAACTTATATCATGAACTGCACTATCTGAAACAGAGCAATTGTTGCACACAATGTCCATTACTACCAAGCTAGCGTCATCAGCAAACAGAAATATTGTAGAATCGCCTGTAATACTAGCCATTTGTATAAATAATGAACAGGAGTGCCTCCAGCAGTGATCCCTGGGGCACTCCCCATTTAACCATGCCCCACTTTGACCCCACATCGTAGGAATTCTCTGTACTGTGGAGAATGACCTTTTTCTGTCTGTTCTTAAAGTAAAAGGTGAACTATTTGTAAGCTGCTCCTCATATTCCATAGTGGTCCAATTTCAGGAGCAATATTTTGTAATCAACACAATCAAATGTCTTAGTTAAATAAAAAAGATGCCTTGCATTTGAAACCTTTTGTTTAATCCATCCAGTACCTCGCAGAGAAGAGAGAATATAGCATTTTCAGTTGTTAAGCACACTTCTAAAACCTAACTGTGCATTTGATAGCACATTATGTGAACTGAAATGATCAATTATCCTTACATACACAGCCTTTTCAATAACTTTAGCAAACACTGATGGCATAGAAATAGATCTAAATGATCCCTTTCTCCCCCCTTTTATAAAGTGGTTTTATTATTGAGTACTGTAATCGCTCAGGAAACTGACCATTGTGAAAGGAAAAATTACAAATATGGCTAAGTACAAGACTAACATCTGGAGCCCAGTACTTTAGTACTCTACTGGATACTCCATCATAACCATGAGAATCCTTATACTTAGATGATTTAATTATTGATTCAGTTACCTCCTTGTCAGTATCATGAAGGATTATTTCTGATATCAGTCTTGGAATGCCAATTTCCAAGAGAGTTATGTGATTCCCTGTAGAAACTAAGTTTTTATTTAACTCACCAGTTACATTCAGAAAGTGATTGTTAAATACTGTATATGTATTTGACTTAACAGTAACAGAAACCTTGTGCTGTTGACCACACGCTTCCTTCACAACTGACCATATGGTTTTAATTTTATCTTGTGAATTAGCTATTCTATTTGCATACCACATACCCTTTGCCTTCCTAATAGCATTTTTAAGCATTATACGGTACTGTTTGTAATGGGCTACTGTAGCTCAATTGTGACTACTTCTAACACATTTAGGTAATTCCCATTTTTTAAAATTTTTTGTTAATTGGAGAGAAATTCCACCTTTTGTAAGACACCATTTTGGGTTTTTGTTTTCACCTAGACATATTTCAGCACTTTTAGCACTATCTTTAGTGGGTTTATTTGTTTAGTTTCTTTCTCATGTGAAGTTATTGGTTGTTTAGCTCATAACTTTAGATCTACTACACAGTTCACTGCTTTTGGTGTAGTTGTGTCTTTGTTTGTGTCAAGGTAACACATTTCTTTCTTTTGCTGTTGTCATTATGCTTGCACATTCTAACATTTGTTTGCTAAACACAGAGTTTTTGCCGCCATTACGCCATAAAAACACGCAACGGCAGCTAAAACTGTGCTTGGTGAACAAATCTTAGAAAGTGTAATGACAACAGTGAAAGAAATAAGCATGTTACCTCAACACAAACAAAGAAAAAACACCACAACAAAAAACCATGACAAGTGGCAAACTGCATAGTGGATCTAAAGCTACCTGCATAAACAACCAGTAGCTTCATGTGTGAAAGAAAATAAACAAATAAACCCCTGAAGATAGCACAAAAAGTACTGAAATGTGTCTGGGTGGAAACAATATCGCAAAATGGTCTTCCATAAGGTGGAATTCCTCTCTAATTATTCTTAGCAAGCATGAAAATAGTAAGAACTGCACCGTTCACAAGATGTTCGTGTTTATTGTTTTAATTTCCTTTTTTAGTTCATTAGTCAGTTGCACAGTAAATACTTTGAACCAAGCTGGGACATCTGCACCCATTTTTTTTTCATTACCGATGACAGACAATGTCTACAACAACATGTGTCTAATTGATTTCAGCTTAATATTGTATCATGACTAGATATGCCTCTGTAGTACACACACAAACTCTGATTTCAAAATCACCGGCAGTGTACCACACACACACACACACACACACACACACACACACACACACACACACACAAAATACTTTTGGAAACGAATCAAATCGTATATAGCTCATCAAAACCTCGCTGTCTTAGATGCTAACAGGGAGTTGGATCAGTGTGTAGGACCCTGCATTGCCAACAGTGAATAGTCGGTAGATACTGTTGCTGCTGTAGATCAATGTACCACAGCTGCAATCTGTGTAACTGCTGATGTAATCTGGTCATGAGTTTGGTACATTTTAGGCCCTCCATAGTTGCAGTCGAAAACTTCTGTCTTTTGGACTAATTATTTTCTTCTTTGTCCTAACTGTAGGTACAGGATTTTGTAATTGTTCATTGACTGGCCAAAACTCTTAAACATTCTTGATTTTTAGTGCTGTGTAATCTGGGCTACTGATTTTTGTCACCACTGACAATAGGTATCAACTCCCACAAAGCTACGCACAAAAAAATCCATCAATTTTCTTCTAAAATTTCAAATTTCTATGTGCCATTCTTGTTCTTTTTAATTTTATTTACTCCCAGCCATGTTTGTTCTGGCTTGTTGATAGTCACCATATCTGATGTTCCACTGGTTCTGTATCATCATGTCAGGTGGTGAAGTCAAGCTTGATCGGGAGCTAATACTTCCTGTTACTCAATCTTGCTCACCTAATTATTTTCGTACATTCTCCAACTCTTCTTATTGGATCTCCTTTCTTGAAGTGCTGTAGTTACTGCTGTAAGTTTATAGTACAAGTCCGACATCCAGTTTTTGAAAGAAATATGATGCTGTTGATAAACATTGTTGTTCTGTTGCTTACAATAATTATGTGACCCAAAGTACTTTATTGTACAGAACATCACAATACGTTCATGTGGAATACCAGTCCCAAAAAAGGTCTGTCTTATCTAACAGATTTCAATGGAGTTTGTGTATATAAGTTTTTCTCTTGTCCCCATGGCACCATAGGCATTATCACAGTGGTGTGCAGATATCTCCAAGGCAAGAGCAGAATGAACTTCTTGACTAGCAGGTACTGCAGTTGTGGTACAATGTTTTTTTCAGCCTGGCTTGCATATATGATGCATCCTTCCATCTCACGATAAATGCACATAAATAAAATATACATTAAAACAGTAGATTATCTCATTCATTAAGAAAATAAATTTCTTATAGAGACGACCATCATTTGTCTGTTCAAAAACTGCTTGTGCAATACACCATTTCACCAAAGCGATGTTTTACACTACACCCTGAACAGACCAGAATGACCATTCACACTGCAGTGTTTTTTGTAGGTGATAGCTTCATTCCATATTTCAGGCAACATGAATCGAGTACATTTACCCTTCATAGATTTTTTGGATCCTGCATGCGTAGGTGCATGCCAGTCCAAGCGTGCCTGCTGTCACACTGGTGAGCAGTGGTGGAATTCAGTCACATCCTGTTATGAAAAGAAAATTATTTCCTTCCACCACTTTGCAGCTCCCAGTTAACATCTACATCTACACGATTACTCTGCAATTCACATTTAAGTGCTTGGCACAGTAGTGCTAGTGCTATCACACTGACATTTTTATATGTCAGTGTACAGGTGTGCACTGTGTTACATTCAAGAGTGTAAATGGACACACAAAATAACCTACTCACCAAGCAGTGGCAGGGGAAAACACACAAAAAAGGATTTTACTTTCATAAGCTTTTGGAGCCAGTGGCTTCTTCTTCTGGTGTAAGAGTTGAAGTGGAAGGAAGAGGAGTGAAGGAAAAGGAATGGAGAGGTTTAGGGAAAGTGTTACAGTTTAGAAAAGTCACCCAGAACCACAGGTCAATGGAAACTTACCAGACGGGATAAGAAGGAAAGACTGATAGTTGGGGAGTGTACCTGATGAGATTTGAAAACCAGAGAGCTTAAAGGTGGAAGACAGGGTAATATGCAAGACAGATATAACTACTAAAACATCGTGCACATGTTAATAGAAGTGAAAAGCTGATCGCATTATATTAACAGAGGTGGGAGGGGGGACAGAAAAAAACTAGACAAGTCAGAAAAAATGTAGAAAACTGAAATGGAGTGAAGAAGGCAGTAGTTACTGCGAATAAATTCTGAGACGGAAGGAACTAATGTAAATTAAGGTCAGATAGGTGGCGAGAACCAAGGACATGTTGTAGCGCTAGTTCCCAACTGTGGAGTTCTGAGAAATTCGTTGTTATATTACATTTGAGGTCGTACATGAGCTGCAATGCATTTGGTGGTGGTGGTGGTGGTGAATAGTGAATAGTCTTCTGATGGTTTTTGGAACTGACCATTAATGGTAGAAGCTCTACCCTCAATTTCCAGCCACCACATGGCTGCTATCTGCAAAGAACTACCCAACCTGCTGCTGCTGCTGCTGCTGCTGTCACCGTTGCTGTGGGGTGATATCACTGGCTGCGTGTGCAGCTGTGCAGACACGACGTGTGCTGGTGTTTGTCAGGGTGACTCGGTGCTGAGCACTGGTCTTGACGTGCTGCACTTACACACAGTTGTATATAAAAATGAATTTGACAGTGATGGTGAAGCATGTCTACTTTCCAGATGAGGCGTGTACCTCAGTTCACATTTTAAATGATTGGCCATTACCATGTACAGAGGGGCCTGTATGTGCCCTTGAATGCAGATGACTGTGAACAGTTGGTACTTCCAGAAATGTATCCAGGATGCTTCTAGAATTATAAGCCCGATACTCAGCAAACCGCACAGGTAGAACTGTTTGGATACTCGTAATTACCTGAACCCTGTAAGAGGAGGATGTAAATAAATAATAAAAAATGTTTTAAAGAAGTATTATTTATTGGTAATCCAACATAAAAGTATTCGTACATTTTCTGAAGCACATGTATAATTACTTAAGTGTCCACCATAATTTTTCCTGAGTCTCTGAATAGCTGGGCAATTATAATTTTCATATTGAAGCACTTATGAAAATGTCATGAAGCCACAAAACATTTTAATGGCTTTTGACATGAACAATTCTGCCATTATGATTTGTAGATTCAGTGATGCCGCCATTTTTTCGGACTGCAATCCGTCTTCATCACACTGTCGTGATTTGTGGGTTAACCAGGCAGCTCTCCATCAAGTCTTGGCCCTATGTACTGTACTCAACAGCTTGAGTGGAGTGATGATAATGGAGAATGTCATCAATACCCATACAGCATTTGCAAATGTAATGTCTTAAAACACCAATTGTCCACACTTGTCATAAAAGTCCTGTATATCTGCAATGATATTCGCACCTTGAGGTTCCATCATGGAATCCCTCTTGTGTGAAGCAGCACCACTACATTTATACTAATGGCTGTACAATTCCTGTGAGAGTCGAGTGAGTAATAACTCAATCATGTAGTATAATACATACACCATGGTAATACATAAACCATGGTGCTTGGAAGTAAATTTTCTGAAGATTCAAATTCAATAGTTCTAGTGAAGTTGTAGATTGTTGTGTGGGTAATATACTGCATTCAGGAATATTTTTGTGATGGTTAGATTACAGTTGTTGAATACGCTGGAATTCTTAGCCACATTCCTTCTCCTTTCCATCTGCAGCCACAGAGTAATGAATTTAGGTGTTTCTAATTGAACAGCTATGTCCTGAAGCCTTTTGTAGAACACGATACTCATAGGGTTCTCATGAGTGGAAACTTAATGGCAGCTGAACTCCAGAATTAATCTCACACAAACATTTCAGACAGTCCTCATCTGATATGTGCATGTACAGTACTTTCCACGACTACTCATCCAAAACAATTATATTTTCAGCTGCTTGTGCTTCTTGAATGTACACATTATTATCTGTAGCGCTTTGAATGAGAATCAGTTCCTGCTTGGCATTCATAAGGGCACATTTATTACCTTCAGAGAACACCATAAACATTTTGGGATAGATGCACATACTAAAGTGATTACTTATAGATCTGTCACTGAACCATCCTGCATCTTTGTACACCATTCTCATCTGAATTTGACATGGATACACAAGTTTTGAGTATTGATGTGGTTCCTGTGTGTCTTGTGTGGTTGACTTTGATTTGTATTTTTTGAAACAGAAATGTGAATGCATTATGTATAAATTGCAATGTTTCTGCTGGAGCACCGCCATGATTCTTCATACATGTGCCTTCCAAGTGTAAAAAACTGCTGCTCAGAAATGTTAAATCAACTTGATGCTGAATCAGAATTCTTATTTTACTGTTCTTATAGTGTATTGCTGAAGCAAAAGGTTTGTGGGAGATAAGTCCTAAGAAATGATTCGTTCATCATATCTGAGTTGTTATTTTAATTGATGTCAATGTGAGGTTTCATTCCTATTGACTTCAGAAACTCATAACCTTGAGTGTTATCACCTTGTCCTTCAGGTGCAGATTGTAATACTGATGCCCACAGTGTTGCTGATTCACATGAAGACGTACCACAATTTGCTCTCCTCAAAAATCAAACAGATTTCTGTCCTGGTCAACAATTTTCAACTCAAGATGATCTAATGTCTGAACTGTCACTGGAAGGTATATTGAATTACGTGGCACGTCAGCAAGTATGTGTCCTGGTCTCACTGTAGGGTAAAATCGATTAATAGTGTGTATTAATCAACCATTGAGGTGTGTATTCATTATGACATTACACTCAATGTGGATCATGCTAACAGGCAGAATATTCACTGATTGATATGACACACAAATATTCTTGGTATTATTAGTCAAAACTTGACTTCTTGAGAAACCAGGTATTGACCCTACTGAGCCTTCCTGGCTAAGGTCTATGGTATATTTTGTTGTTTTTATCTCTGTTTCAAATGTATGAACAAATCATTTTACAGACTGATTTATAATTGTATTTAGATTTTCAATGCTGTATGAGCTGGGAGGAATCTACACAACTTTCCTCACTCACCTCCATGATACTTGGAATGCAGTTAAGTTTCCAGACTGATCAGTGCACTACTTCATTCACCCTTGCTAAGATCTATTGGGGGCAAAGGGGAAGGAGGGTGTCATTTCCACTTAAAATGGATGAACTTTCTTTTAAAGTCAGATTGGACAAAATCACACCTAATCCTCATCTGACCAGCTGATGTACATGTTGCTTGTGAATATGCACTTGCCAGGAGACACATTAGACAGAAATGACCACGGAGTTATGAATTGAAGTCTTGGTAGCGTTACACATTGTAGATGACTGTAAGCGAAGTAGTAGTGCAGTTCTACCAGTGGGCATAACAACCCATACAAGTCAAAGTAGAACATGTTTTTATGTTTTATTTTACCATACAGAACCCAATGTTTTCCAGATCCTCCTGCAATTTCTAGGTTTATGATCTGATATTCCTTTGGTATTTAGAGTTTCTTGGTGAACAGAAACAGTTTACTATTAGCAAGCAGTCTTTGTGGGAGTATAGTTAGAGAGCTTTTATAAAAAAAAAGGTAATCCAAGTCCTTTCTTGTATGGTTTTAAATATAGACCTTTACTGATAGCAACGGCCTCCATCATCTTATTGTGCCTTTCAGATTCCTGTAGTTTCTCCTGGGCATTTTGTGTGTTCATTCTGTTAAGGCTATGCAGCACACACTTGCCAGGCTATGCAGCAGACAGTTGCCAATATCTCCAATAACACTGGAATTAGAAAGGGGATTATTCCACCAGATGTCTGGTATTGGCAGAACGCTAGGCATTTGAACATGGCTCCTTCTTATTCTTGCCACAGTATTTCGGCTGCAACCGTCCAGCCATCTTCAGGTGGAGTGTCCGCCATTGGAGTCTACTAGTTGACGGTGTCGGCTTTATAGAAAAACTTGGCGCGGAAGCGCATAGATCCGCGTCTCTGCAAATACTGTTCCACTAGTGGCGCGGAGGTGCATGCGTAAAGGTGAAACTACACGTTCGCCTTCTGTCGGAATGCGCGCTTGTGTCGCTAAAAACAAACGTCAGATGCCGCCAGACGTGTCATTATGAATAAAATGTTTTCTATCGGAAGATATTAAAGAGATCACCAGGTCCCAAGCCCCAGTTGAAAGCCGCCATCCGGATTAATAAGATTTTGTGCTAGACGAATTTCTACAAATTTATTTACTGAATCCCAAAAAGATTTAGCTGAGGCCAAGATTTTTATGGCAGAATAATCCATAGTGTGTCCATTGGTAATACAAAGCTCAGCTATGGCTGACTTACGGAACTCATGTTCAATGCACCATTCATGTACTGTGCGTACTGTATGACCTATGTAAGCTTTGCCACAGTGGCAAGCAATTTTGTAAATTCCGGCCCTCCGCAGACCCAAATTGCCCTTTACCAATCCGAGAAGGGCACTAATCGTCACTGGTGGCCGGAAGATTACTTTAACTTGATGTTTCCTTAGGATCCTGCTGACTTTAGACGAAAGGCTCCCGACGTATGGAAGGAATGTCCAGGACTTGAGCAACTCGGTACCTTCTTGATGTTGTGGGTGGTCACGTTTCTTCCTCCTTGACGCTGTAAATCATCTTGCTTTTAGGATTTATCATGTAGATTAATCGCCAAATCATCGTGAGCCACATACTTTTTTTTTTTTTAGTTTCATTCCATGTCCACAGAACGTGTATCCAGGAAGATGAGGTTCAACTGGCATTTTGAGAGAACATTACTCTATCTCCCTTATTTGGTGATAATACAAAACGAGCTGCCCGTCTGTGAACTCTTTTCGTGTCCTTCATCAACCCTATCTCATGCAGGTCCCACACCGCACAGCAGTACTCCAGAAGAGAGTGGACAAACATAGTGTAAGCAGTCTCTTTAGTAGAGCTGTTGCATTTTCTAACTGTTCTTTTTATAAATTACAGGCTTTGATTTGCTTTCCTTTCCCCACAACGTTGTCTGATTGTTCCAATTTGTCATTCGTAATTTTAATCCCCAAGTATTTAGTTGACATTTGTCTTTAGATTTGTGTGGTTTATCATGTAATTGAAATCTAGCAGATTCCTTTTAGGCTGCCATTTTTGCATCATACAGATATATTGTTTAACTCTTTTGCAGTTCAGTTTGATCATCTGACTTTACAAGATGGTAAATGACGGCATTATATGCAAACAATGTAAGATTGCTGCTCTGATTGTCTCCTAAATCACTTATCTTTGTTAGGAACAGTAGAGAGCCTATAACATTCCTTCGGTCATGCCAGGCATGACTTCTGTTTTACTCAATGACTTTCCATCAGTTATTATGCACTGTGACCTTTCTGACAAGAAATCACAAATCCAGTCTCACAACTGAGGCGATAACCATAGGCATGCAATTTAATTAGTACTCGATTGTGAGGAATGGTGTCAAAACCCTTCCGGAAATGTAAAAATAAATTTGACGCCCCTGTCAATAGCGATCATTACTTTGTGAGAATGAAGACGTAGGTGTGTTTCACAAGAACGATATTTTCTGAATCCTTGTTGGCTGTTTCCAATAAATCGTTCTCTTCAGGGTGATTCTTGATGTTATCCCTTACTGCTTCATTACTTACTTGAAATACTTATTATAAAATTCACCTCCACCGTCGGTTGTTAGGTTGTCAGGACATCAGTTATTCCCAGTCTGTAGCAATTGTTAAACCACTTGCACAACTTCCCTCCCAGTTTTTGCGTTCAGAGGAAGGGTACAGGCGAATATGGAATACGTTTCTATGATCACTAAAATATACAGTGCTGAAAAAAAAATTGGTACACCCTTCTAGATGTTCAATTCACAAATTATCTATTGTTGCAAAAGTGCACGTGGGTATATGTAATGGTTACATTTAGAGATCAATAGCAAAGTGGTTCTGAGGAACCAGGTATCAAACCATGCGGAAACACCTGTATTAGTACGTGGTGTGACCTCAACGGGCGGCAATGCAGGCGCCGACTCTCGTATCCAGTCAGTCGCCCTGGGATATGCTGTGCCCACAGCTGCTCGACTTGTTCATGTAGTCCTGTGAGAGTGGCAGGATTTGTAAAGGCCCATGCGCAATAATAATACTTTATTCAACTTCGAATGATTCATTGCGTATGTATAAAAACTGGTTGCAATTCTTGATACATAGCACAATAATACATTCTTCTGAATAAGTCATTGATTAACGAAGTGATTAAATTACTGATAAAATGGTCTCATTCTCGTTTGACTGCCTCTTACGTTGGAATTCGCAACCATTTCGCATTTTCAGTTGTAAGGAGAATAGCGACGAATTGCGAAAGAGTTTTGAGATTTTACGATTTTTGGCTCTGGTAACACTACTGATTGCACAATTGGCTGATTTTAACAGCCGATTGGCCAGTCGATTTTTTTTTTTTTTTCCTTCGTTCACCCGGTGTTTCCAGTCGAATAAACCAAGTCTTCGCTTCCACGTAAGTTATTTCAGTGTTTTGCACTCTTCGTATTTGAAAGATTTCACTTGAAGCGAGATAAACAACTGACAAATAACGTATCTTATTTCAAGGACAGGTAAACAAACAAGCATACATATAAATGAAGTACTTTCAATATTTATGTTTTTATTTCATTAAACGCGAATGTTTCGTACGTCTGGCATTAAATTTCAATATTTTGTTGTTTTAAAAGTCTAAAACAAGTGATGTATTCGAAGCTATGTCCATTCCATAACGCCGATTTACACTCATCACCCGTAAGTCTCTATAGGTAAATGCTGGGGTGACATGATTTACTATCTCCCACACTTTACTTGCAATTATTTTAAGCAAAGTATGTGATGGTAGGGTAAGACAATATATTAAAGAATTAATTGTAAATATTCACAATGCGGCCAGGTACGGAAGCTTGTAGCTCGTATCTGTGGCTAGAATCGTGCGTTGATCGTGTACAGCAGGTCTGACCACAGCGTTCAAGCTCGTTACCTCTCCTTCCTGATGTACTGCAATCTCTTAAAGAATATTAATAAATAAAAAAAATCAGGAAATTCAAGTTGCATCACCATCCGTTTCGTGCGTCCAGCTTTTACTCTTAATCTTCTCAATATACCAAGTAGGACTTGCTACAGCGTGTAATAAAGATAGATAATGGTTTTTTTCGATAATTGTCAATTCGTTAATCATCTCTCAGTACTAGAGACTCGATTACATCACGTCTTTACTCTATAAAAACAATCTGAGTAATAGCACCGATTTTTAAGGCACTACATGCACTCCCAATCGTAAAAAAACTATGTTAAAAATCAGTATACTTTATACGACCTTTTAATTAGGCACGGAGATCCCCAGTTCCGATCAGTAGCAATCGGGAGACTTCGTATCACGTTGCCAAACTTTGTGTTGCTGGATCGTATAACTGCATCGAAATTATCATGTATTTCGTTAAGAGATTGTACATATCTACAACCTACAAGCCAAAATCGGCTTGTGTGTGTCTGTTCTGGACTTTTTGTTGTAGGAGGCCTATATAGTGGCTCCCAGGGGCAACAAACGTTGTTTCAATATTTCGTGTAATTAATCGACAGAATTTAAAGAAGGCCTGTCCGATCATCACCACTTCCTCCTCTGGCGGACAGGAACCGAACTGGAAGGCCACGAATAAACTGCGTTTTCTTCATGCTACTGAGCATATTTTCAGTAGGAGCAAAATTTTAGCATGACCTTCTACTACTCACAACATCGGCTGGCAAGCAAACATCCATTCACTGTGGAAATAGCGAACCTATTCCTATTTTTCATTTTTATAAGATTCTTCTCACTAAAAACTCTGTCGCAGTCAACATTTGACTGTGTAAGGGATAAATATGAGCGTGCAATTTCTAGTAGAGCTGGGAATTCTCTTTGCCCAAATAAAGTCTTTGTGTTGAGTATGTTCTTCCAATATACGTCCACTTCTGAATAGTTCTTAATCTTTTTGTCTATTTTTATGTACGAAGATTCCTCCAATCATCGATTTGTTGTAGCTGCTTATCATTATCTAGGGAGACTATTCTTTGCAATTTTGACATAAGAGGCGTAAGAGAGGGAGTTTTTCTCTTTTTTGTTTGAAAGAGCACTTTTTAGGCGTCAAAATACCAAGCGACGGCAATAAACCATCGTCAAAGTTATATCTGTTTTTCAGTTCTGAACATTCCGTCTGCATGAAATCCCTATATTTGTGGTAAAAGTCTTTCAGGCCATCCCGTTCATTACATATTTCTGGTTTCTGAACTACCTTCAGAACAAAATACATTTGGCTGTCAGGAAGAAACTTTTGACCTTTTGCTGGGGTCAATGTCAGTCAGTTTATGGGTTACGACATACTGCCGGCCCTTGTAGCAAAGCATTTCTCTGTACCCTTCCGCCATCTTTTCATATAAGTCAATAATAACAACTTTACCACTCTGGAGACCGAGCGGGTTGGCGCAGTGGTTAGCGCACTGGACTCGCATTCGGGAGGACGACGATTCAAACCAGTCGCCGGCCATCGTGATTTAGGTTTTCCGTGATTTCCCTAAATCGCTTCAGGTAAATACCGGAATGGTTCCTTTGAAAGGGCACGGCCAATTTCCTTCCCAATCCTTCCCTAACCATGACCTCGTTGTTGGCGGGGCGTTAAACGCTACGCTCCTCCTCCACTCTGGAGATACTTATTTAAATCTGTGAATTTTGCTGAAATATAGGCCAAAAATAAATAATTTAAAAAAAATTGTAATTGATGGATCGGTGAATGTCTTCTGCCGTGACCAGCCTCCCCTCTAGGTATTTAGAATCAAAATAAAGACGCAAAACGTTCCACTGCTCTAAAATTCTCACTACAACGGCCCGCAAAGAGTTATAGTTATCTTGTCTGTGATGGATGCTACAATTTACGAATTTTGATACCCAAAAACTCTTGAAAGTCACGTAGTTGTGCCTGTCTTTCAGCACTAGTTTTAAAATGATTGTGAATGTTCAGTTTTATAGTCTCCACAACGTCTGGGAAGACGCTTCGCTGGCATATACGTGAAGCGAGCGACACACACATTTGAGAAAAGTTAGTCTAAGACTTTTTCAGTTAATAGTGTTTCTTTATCGCATCATAGAATTACATCCATCAGAAGCAAATCCAATAACAATAACACTGTTTTCAGAAACATTGTACTCAGAAAATGAAAGCACTAGATTTAAGGTTTCTACTTGTTGCACCTTTGTTTGCTTTGTCATATTCACCCTGCTTAAAAATTTCACAAAAATTCCATAATTTACTTTCAGTTTTATTTGTATATTTATCAAAATTATCTAACGACGAGACACGGCGTCTTAACAGATCCTACGCCTGTTGACTCATCAGCAGGAACACTGAATTTTGTATGTCTCAGTTTTTCTGCAAGTTCGTTCTTACGTCTCTTTCCTGTCACGTTCTTTACGATCTAAGAACATTTAGTGCAACGCAAAAGTATAGCGTCGCTGATTTTAGAATCAGGAAAGCAACTCTGAACTATGCTTTCCGGGTGATACACAACATTGAAAGGAAGATTATGTTCTGCCACGAATCCTGCCAATTTAATTTCAGCAGCGTGAGCCTGAATATGTAAAGATGCGTGAGTTATAGCTGATTTCACAATTGTACTAAAAATTTGCCTGGCTTATAGACGTGATTTTTACTCTAAGAATTTTTTTTTCTACACATCCCAATTCAGACACAAAAGTTACACTGAGGGTTGTACATCTTTCAGAGTTCGATTCATCAGCGCACAACCAATCTTTAAATTCAGGATTAGTTACCCAGACTTTTCTGTATTTTTGTTGTCGCCTCTTACATTTGAACACGCCCGCTGTAAATTTCTTGGGACCTCTACGACCACTATCACTGTCTTACCTTTCCGTTGACTCAATTTTGCACTAAACAACTCATAAATTGCCTACTGCCCTCACAGGAGCCAACAGGTTAAATGTAATCGTTTTCACTTTTGTATGACCACCGCGCAGGATGCAAAGCAGTTGAAGCGGTGATTTCCCCAGGGGGATTCACGTCGAGGAATAACCTAAGCTGAATTCAGCAGCTGCACCATAATGATATTGGAGAATCCCACGGCTGGACAAACTGACATGTAGGCTGTTCAAAATCGTATTCGTGAAATAAATTGTCAAAAATTTAATAAACCACAAAAATTAAAAAGATAAAAGATGAAATCTTAACAATAGTAAGCATCTCAAAAGATTGTACAATAGACGTGTGAAGGGTGGATCGTATGTTCGTGCACCATCGTGCGATCCAGATCGTACGGTTGGCAACGCTGCTTCGTAATGTAGTGATCTGCAGATAGATGTTCGTAGCCAACTTTGCAGCGTATTATTAGCCGTTGTTGACTGCTTTGTGGCTGAACCGTGCTGTCGCTGCCCCTGTTTTATTGTGATATTTTGATTGTGATTTTTTCGAAAATGCCCATCGCGGAGTTCGGAATAGGAAGCTGGTTATCATGAGCTTGTAAAAGCTCAGAACTTGGGTTTGTATTACCCGCATTGTATACGTGCAGTACCTGGAGGCGGAGCTTATTATCGCCAGCACCGCATCTCTGTCAGACGGCAGGTATTACACCAACTTTTCTTTAACAAAGAAATATGATCAAATATTCATTATTATTTTCTTTGACAAAGATATTTGGCTTGACCCAAATAGGTGTATTACACTGATAGACGTACATTACAATATGGCAATACCGTATACAGTATCGCTGGTGTCACTGAATAGAATAGCAATACGGCTGTGATAGCTAAGGATGTGGAAACAGCTGTTTGTTTACTATAAAACAGTCGTTAGAAATGGGGCTGCACTAATATAGCTACATTACTTTTAGACTTTCGATGTAATACATGCTTCGTAATTCACGTAATTTTTCGTACAGCAGACGAAAGGTACAAGGAAAGGAACATTTCCAAGTGCAACCTTAACTAGAAACATTTTACGTATTCTTGCATTCGTAATGGATGCAAGCCTAAATAATTACAGTTCTTACAGTTCAGGTGTATTTTAAATGGTCCAATCAATGTAGTATTGACAGATGTAGCTTAATGATGTACTTTTAACTAGTTTCGATGAACTTCGGATTTTCTTCAAATAATATATTCGTTATGAAAGTGTTCCCATAAGAACAACGTGCTATTTGTGGTTGATAACAAGTGTCATTATTCATTTGAGTGTTATTACAGAAACTACAGTCTGCTTTAAACGTACGTGTGTGTGTGTGTGTGTGTGTGTGTGTGTGTGTGTGTGTGTGTGTGTGTGTGTCGATTCTACAACTTATATCTTAAACTCTGTACCATCCACAAACTTTCTGACGCCACCATTTTATCTCACCAATTGTCAAACTTCCATGGAAGTAAAAAAAAAAAAACAAAAAAAAAAAACAAACAAAGGGTGTTGTCATTACGCCTTGAAGCAGACGTCCGCCATCTTATGCTGCCCAAAATATTAGGATCACCAAATTTGTACTTGCGTGGTTCAACGCGGTGTTACTTCTCCATGATGTCACCCTGACGTGGCTGTGCCCAGTTTCGGCTTTTGTGATCGTATCGTAAATAGCATCTGGTGCCTTTATTGCGTGGAGATATAGTTGTTTTATCAAAAATAGCAGCTAGCGTCGTTTACGGGTGCACTAATATATACGATCGTAATCTAATATTTAAAAGAATCATATTTCATTCATAAGTGGAGCTGTTCAAGCAATATTTTCTTTTGTGTACATGTATTGTGGTTGCGCTATTTATTTTTATTCTTTCCCGTGTTTTGCATCGTCTCCCAAACAGCAAACGCTCCGACATCCGAGCCACACTATATCAACGGTCTCGTCCCCGCACGACGCACGGCTATGGGATTGCGCTGATTGAGGCTGCCTTCTTAAATTCCTTCTACCGATAGTGATTCATTGTTCACATATCCTCCCTCTTTAAATAAAAAAAAATATTCTGGCTAGAACAGGAGGAGGAGACATTTTGTGTGTGTGAGTTTTGTGTGTATGATCGTGTCAGTGTGTGTGTGTGTGTGTGTGTGTGTGTGTGTGTGTGTGTGTGTGTGTGTGTGTGTGTGTTGCTTCCTGTGTGATGAAGGGGTTTGTGTGTGTGTGTGTGTGTGTTGCTTCCTGTGTGATGAAGAATTTGGTCGAAAACCTATGTGAACACTCTTTTCGTCGTGCCTGCCTGCTGCTCGCTGTATGAGCAGCAATCTATCCGCGTCACCGTATAGTTATTGCCTCATGAAGTTTGTTGTAAATGATCCACTACACTTTAGCAGGAATAATGATGTAGAAGATTACAATACTAGAAGAAAAAAAATGGCATTCATTACGCTACATTAAGATTATCTGCAGCACAAACAGGGGTCTACAATGCTGCAAAGAAAAGTTTTGATCACTTACCCAGTAATACAAAATGCCTGAAACATTGCAAAGTAAAATTTGAAACTACACGGAAAAGGTTTGTTTGACAACGCGGCCTATTCTGCAGAAGACTATTATTGTAATGTGTAAATGGTGATGGGTAGGAATTACCATCTGTCTGTCTTAATTTAACAAAAATCACTTATGATCACCATGGAGGCATATTAAAAAAAAAAACAACCACCTACTGATGCTAGTATAAAATGATTCGTTTCACGTCATTACGATTTATCGTGCAAATGATACGTGGAAAATGAAACTATCTATCAGTATATATCAAGGCATGGTATAGATTTCTATACGAGGAAAACCTCAACATGAAATTCAAAAGTAAAATTAAGCAGATGATCAAAATAGACGTATATTCCGACTGTGATATGTTTGGTTATTTCTGAGAAACTGACAGTTACAAGCGTTTGAGATCATTCCCTTAATCTCATTTATAGTCTTGCACAACGCTGGGACATGTTTAAAACAAAATTCTTTTTATACCATCTAAATTGCAGTTACTGGTCACACATTGAACGATGCATTGTTGGTAAGATTTCAAAGTGAGAAGATGCGTGAACTACAGTGAAACCAATTCACGGACAGTCTAATAAAACAAGAGCACTCTTCTCCATGTAGTTCTGTTTCTTTGACAATTCAATATTCGTTCACTGAATTGACATGAACAAGATACGATAGCATGCCTTGCGTCTTCCTTCCCCTCAGTGCACACATTTACGGGCTAGCGAAAGACAAAGAGGTAAGTTTTTTGGGTAAATGTGTACATTAAAAATCTTGTGCATACGAGTTCAAAGCTGAAAATGTAACGAACGAACGAACGAACGAGAAGCAGCAGCACCAGTAAGCAAACAAGCGTTGGTTTCGGAGTTCCAGCTTCATTTGCTATCGACACAAATACAGTAAAAGTGGAATCAAATGGAAAGCATGCTTTTCACATCACTGCCTTCTCTTCTTGGTTATTCGAAATACGTCAACAAAAAAACAAGTTCCATGAACGAGCTGGATGTAGCTGAGAGTTTCACGGCGAGATGTTAGCATCCAATAAAATCTGTTATTGGAGCTACAAGTCGAGAACGTAAAAGTTCTTATGAAAACTAGTTGCGAATGGATGTGAGAGTAAATTTCAGTGTGTGCTCATGAATCACTCTTCATACTATGAAGCAGAACACTCATCTCAGAAATGCTGTATCCACAAAAGCAGACTTACTGTACCACTGCGACAGTGTAGCACTCGAATACCGCAGTGCACATAGGCGAAAATATCAGAAACATATGAAGCTATTTACGAAGCACTGAAGGAGGAATATCTGAAGGTAAATGTGTAGTACATATCTTAGCCATTAAGAAACATTTTTATTTCTAAAAACGTTGTAGATTTTATCCGTAACATCCTCGGGTGTACATCCTGGCCGTACTTCACGACTGATGTTCTCCGGATTTTTTTTAGCTCTCGCTTCTTTTATTCTATTTTTGAATTCGGGATGCCAAGAGTTAAAGTGCTTCATTTGCTTCGCGCATTTCAGTCAGCTGCGTTATAGATGTGATGCACCTTGTAAATTCGAAGCCAAGTTGATCAACATTCGGTGCCACAACTGCAGCGATGTTACGCTTCAAGCGGTTGCATTTATGCGTACAGTAAACAGAAGACGAACGCGTTCTTTGAACGAATCTAAGGCGAGGCGCCAGATTTGACCAAGGCCTACTTTTGACAAAGTCCCTTATTATACTGCCGAAAATTTGATAGTGTTATTCCGGCTGTAGCAAGTACTAATCCGCTCTCCTCGCTTCTCGCATCCCCCGGTAACGAGATGCCAAATTACAGTTTGCGAGCAATAAACGATATTGTTCGTACTCATCCAATATCTTATTCAGAAATTTAGCTTTCAGTCCGCTTGGAGCGCTGCTGTTAGAATGTGTAACAAAAACGAGCAGGAGCGACGTGACTATGTGCTGGAGCTAGACTGTGGTAATACTTCTCTACAAAGTTAAAAAGATACTATAAACAAGGAGCGTACGCGTAGCGCATGGAGCGCATATCAAAGCTACACCGTAGTCACATACAACCTCTGGTCCACACAGTAGTGTGTTTAAAAGTACGTAGCCACTTTTCACAAGCAGGGCTAATGTCATACCAGTTCATAAATGTTATGCTACAAAGAACAGAAAGCATACAGGAAATATTTTTTTAAGTTGTTCGGTTAATTAATCACTTGCTTCTGAAGCGTATACTGCTACTTTTCGGAAGCTGTTTCTCGTGAAAACAATCGTCCTTTCTCAATATTCTGTGTATAGCTAATCAGACTGGTCGGCAGAAAGGCTTTAGACTGATTTGAAAAGAAATACTTAATACTTCAGCCACTATGCGAAACTGTAGCGATTGGTTTCATTCGGTTGTGACCAAAACTGATTTCACTCAAAATGGTTAAAGAATAAGTCAACATACGTAAAATTACAATCAAATGAGTCTAACGTTCCCAGAATGAGGGTGGGAGACGATGTTCTGGAGGAAGCGTGCTATGAGGAGAAGTGAGTGGTGCTTATGTAGCTCAGTGGGTCATTCGATATCGTATTACTTCATGTTTGGAAAAGCAACTTACACGTAGTTGAACGCAAGCGCGAGAAAGCCACATGTACACACGCCAGTCAAGAAAACTGTAAATAGTGAAATGAGAAATGTTATGTAATTTGCTGAAGAAATCTTTTCTCTGCTTTTATGTTTTTTATTCTAAATTGACGGTTACATATTGCTGCGAAGTAAATTTCATTTCCAAATGGTGAGAAGCTACCATCACAGAAGAAGCAATTTTCTTTTCTTTGCGTTTATTTGTTGCAAATAGCATTCATGCGCAACATTCATTGGACATTAAAAGAAGAAACCCACTACATGAATGTGATACTCTCCTCACATTCTGATGCACCAAAGCTGGGGGAAAGGCTCTTTCAGAGCGTGACAAACCAGATTGTGGGTACATACCCGACACCAAACGGAAAACCAAGAATCTACCCTTCGAGAGGACCAACTTTAAGCAGTCACTGAGCTGGGATTTTTCACGCAGCGAAGGCAAGTGTAAGACGGCTGCGGCTACATTACGTTTCACGCGGATACAATACCCATCCGATCGACGTCTGTCCACCGTAAGAAGCAGCCTGAAACTATACATCTGCATCGATTACGATCTTGCAATGAAATAAGGGGAAGAATAATGAATGTAATGTGCGTCTTTAAAAGTGTAGTCAGTATGCTGTTGGCCACTCTGGAACAATTTTCTCTTTAATGGTATGAGTTGTAACATATTTAACGTGTCTATCGTTGGTGGGAATAAACGAAGTTAAAAAAAAAAAAAAAAAAAAAGAAAAGAAAGTCGATAGAGCATCTGCCCCGAAAGGCGAAGGTCCCGAGTTAGTCTCAGTCCGTCACACAGTTTTAGTTTGCCAGAAGTTTCGATCGGTTCTTTTCATTTCGTTGTTCTCATCACTTTGATACCCTTGCTGCTGGTCAATATCCGTCACATGTTCTGGATCTTTTCGCACTAACACTGAACAGATGCGACGGTCCGTGTGGCAGAACAGAATGTGAATACGGAATGCGTAGATTATAAAATTGTTATGAGGAATAGGGGCAAGGAGGAGGAGGGGAGTTATCTCTACCATGGCCTTACTTGGGTACGCCCGTCTCAACAATGAGTATTTTCTGTTCCACAGTTTAGACAATTTTTAAAAGGAAAACAACGTGGTCACCACATACGTGATTGGCGTGATACAGGTACACTCAAACGATATAATTCACAATTACCGTTTTTCTGTCTGCGCTGGGCAACGACCTTCAGACGCCTTTGTGTACAGCAGTGTGAAAGCGGAGTGCAGAGGGTGACGGCGTGACTCGGCGCGCTGAAGATGCGGATATTGCGCAACGCACGTTTTCTCTTCAGTGGCACCGCACGCACTCAATGGGAGTATAAGGACGTGTGGCACGACCAACGGAGTCCGCTCCAGGTATTCTTTGACAACTACTATACAACTGGCTATGGAAACTGCCAGCTGAGTCTACTCAAAATACCCGTTCATAAAGTACCAATTCTTCGTCAATGAACTAGTTAAATACATTCCATTGGCTATGTTTAGTAGGAAAGAGTGGTACTCGGCACTCTGAATTTCCATTTCTGGTGCAAAGCCGTAAGAGTTAAGATTCATCTTTAATGATGATACCGACCAACATGGGAGCGGCTGCTGACGCGCTGTGCGTTCGGAAAGACTGGGTTTCAAATCCACACTCCGCCATCTACATGTACATAAATCTTCCGTGATTTTCCCACATCACTTCGTACAAATAGCACAACGGTTCTTTTGCGAAGGTCACCGCAAATGGCTCTCAGCATCCTTGACCCGTCTGACATTGAGATAAACTTATGCGAACGGGGTTTGGCGGTACATCATCTCGTGTTCTAAATCTTAATGTAATTTCTGAATTGCTTCCGACAGGTTCACGATCGTCCACGGACATTACTATGCAAAGTGACGTAGATGTAAAAACGCTGTTCGTATTCTTGGCCTGTCGCCTTTAAACACCGTACTCATGTTGGTTACTGTGTCCCTTGTTGCCATTCGAATTGGAAATGTGATGACTTCGATCTCGGCTAGTGAGTCGACATGTCAGCAAATCGACTCGTGCTTAGGATCTGTTCGTGTTTTCACTGGCAATACCTACTTCTTCTCACAAAGCATGTTGCTTCCTCTTTTAGGTTTGAAATATTTTATCGCACATTCCGCATTGTTAGTGAAGTCCATGCGTAATGATAAAAAAAAAGGCGCAATCTTAACCTTGAAGCAGTGCGCCCAAAAACTTACTGTCTTCGTTGGCTGTCAGACGGACAGTTTTTGTTTACTGCGAATGAAAGTACTTGATTGTTTGCAGCAAATAGATGTAAAATGTTAAATGGCGTACAAGGGGAAACAACGGCAAACTGCGCAAATATTCTCCATTTTCGAGACGTAATTACACGCACATACCGAGAATGCTGAACTACCGAGAGTGGCGAACGGCAATTGACTACAATTTTCAGAAATAACTAACGATCCAATATCGATAAAATATCATACATTTTTAAATTAGGTGCTCGCAAGTGAAACGTCTGTTTACGGCCTCGGGTTATGAGGGGAAGAAAACTGCTGGAGTACATAGGTTGAACAAAAATATGGAAAAACAGCGAGAAATGCATGCTGTTGTATTTGAAGGTGCACATATGCAACGTCCTCATTACGTTGCAAATGTCATCAGCGGTCAGGCCGGTGTTCTGTGTCGTCGTGAGCGCATTGTGTCGGAGCTAAATAAATTCGAACGTTGGCAAATTGTTGGTGCTTGTGTGGTGCGTGCTTCCGTAGTCATAGTAGCGAAGTATTTGATGTTCAACACGCACCTTACCATACCGTAAGTCACAACACAGTCGGGAGTGTGTGATTGAAGAGCACTATGGTGAAAAACAAAAGAGGACGGCAGCCGCAAGGTCACTGCAGAACTGAATGTCGCACTCGCGATCCCTGTCAACAGCAAAACAACATGAAGGGAGCTCCAGAAGCAGAGAATTCCAGGATGAGCTGGAATTCCAAAAGCAATCATCAGCGGTTGAAATGCCCGTAACAGGAAAAGGTGGTGCCGAAACTATAAAACCTGCTGTGAAGCAATGGAAGAAGGTAATATGTTCAGATGAGTCTTGTGGGACACTGTTTCCAACGTCTGCCCGAGTTTACGTCCAAGGAGTGAAATACTGCGAGGTTTAGGGACGATTTGGACCGTCATATCGTAGTATGATGATTGGGGGAAGAGACCAAACTGCGAGGTCATCGTATTAGGGAAGGACGAGGAAGGAAGTCCGCTTTCAAAGGAACCATCCCGGCATTTGCCTGGAGCGATTTAGGGAAATCACGGAAAACCTAAATCAGAATGGCCGGACGCGGGATTGAGCCGTCGTCCTCCCGATCGTAGTATTCCATGGGCTCTAAGGTTACTGCTAAGGATTACATGTGACCATTTTGGCTGATCAGGCCCATCCCATGGTGTAATTGTTCCCCAATGATGATACGACATGGCTCCTGTTCACAGACCTCGCATCGTCTTGTACAGGTTTTGAGCACGAGGATGAATTTTTGCATCTTCCATGGCCATCGCAGTCACCAGATCTCAATACAGGGTGTACATAAAGTCTGGGAACACTTTCAATTGTTTATTGCACAAGAACTTAACGTTGTACAGATGTCATACATATTGCATTTTGAAGAGAAACTCTGAAAGTTTTTATTTTTTTATTTTACGAACGTTCGATATGGGAAACATCAGTGACCCGGCATACGTCAATATGGTAGTCGAATTCTTGTCATATCCGTCCCACATTCACTTCTCTTACACTGGGATGTCCGCTTCTCTTTGCTGGGCACAAGCAATCCGCCGTAAGAATTTGTTGTGCCAGTGGTAAATAGCTTTCCTTGTTGATGGCTTCTTACCGTACTTGGTTCTAATCATCTGCTGAAGAGCTGTAGCACACTTGTTTTTGTAGAACTCCAACACACACAAAGCTCGCTCTGCACCTGAACTCGCCATGTTTGCGACTAGACATGACCATCGGCAAATTACCAAACTACGCTCAGGCGGTATACATGAAAAAAAAAAGGAAACTTTCAGTGTTTCTCTTCAAAATGACATATGTATGATATCTGTACAATGTTTGGTTCTTGTGCAATAAATAACTGAAAGTGTTCCCAGGCTTTATGTACACCCTGTATTACTGAGCCTTTGTGTCCTATTTTGGGGAGAAGGGTGCATGATCACTACCCACCTCCAGTCTCATTTCCTGTACTTGCCAATATTTTGCAGGAAGAACTGTTTAAGTTTCCCATGAAAACCATTTAGGATCTATAGTTATCCATTCCGAGTCGACTACAATTGAATGCTAACGGTTTTCCTGCACTCTATTGAACATGGTAATTTGTTGTGCTTTTGTTGTTTCCATATTTTTCCCCACCCCTGTATTTCGCTTATACTACAACTAAATTCGTACGAAGTTATTAAATTTGGCCGTCAAAAAAAGTGTATCGTGTATGCTGATTGTTTAGCCATAAGTGAATGTCGGACTGTCGACAACTATAACCGCAACAGTAGTAAGACGACGACGACGAGGAGAATGCATTGTTTCTTCGTCACAGACTTGTCTTTCCACGTACCTTTGTTGGTTGTTATGCTGCCAACAAGATCAGACAGATTAGGGCTGGTACGGAGGCATATAGACAGTCATTTTACCCTCGCTCTATTTGCGAATGGAACAGGAAAGGAAATGGCTACTAGTGGTACAGGGTATCCTCCGCCATGTACCATACAGTTGCTTACGCAGTATGTATGTAGAAGTAGAAGTTGAGCTTATGAAAGTCTGCATGAGGACAATTTGCATCAGGTCACTCTGTTCAGCTGCATCCTTATTCATGATATTCCACTCTTTCCTTTGTTTAGATAAGATGCGTCGAAACGTTGACGATCGTCCTGGCGAATTTCAAACTCCTTTCCTTCGTGTTCGCCAGACGTGACACAATGCAAAATTTGTTGTGGGAAACGTTATAGTTAAATTCCCTGACGTCTTTGAGGTCGTGAGGAATGAAGCACCATCTTACACAATTGGGCGAGGACGTCAAAGGAAACCAGTCATGTTCTTGTTGACGGTATTGTATCCTACCGTTAGCATAGAATAATGATGAGAAACCGCAGAAAACCGAAATCAGGAGAGACAGATAGGGTTGCGAGGCATGCTACTTCCGAATACAAGTCATTTGCCGTAATCAATGCTCCCTTCTTCCTTGTAAGATGGAGCAGACATGGCGCAGAGATATTTTCATCCTGTCCTCTATCCTTGATATTGACTTGACTTGCAAGTATCAGAGAGAGAGAGAGAGAGAGAGAGAGAGAGAGAGAGAGAGAGAGAGTGAGAGAGTAGTGTATCAAATTTCAGCATAAAGTCTACGGAGGTTTCGGTCTGCATGTAGAGGTGATACCATGCCGACTTCTCCCTTATTACGTTCATGTGTCTGCTTTCCAAAGGTCGAGATACTCCTGTATACGAAATCTAATACTACTGGCGCAGAGTAAATCCCAACAGCTTCGACACGAAAGTGTTCTTCAACACACTTTTTAAGGCAGAAAAGAAAACTGTTTGCAGCACGGCGTCAAGCGCCTGTCAGACTGGACTACACGCGGAATGCCACGTGTAAACGATACAGAGAAGCGTAGACCACAAGGTTTTAGTCCAGTTTGCTAAGAGTGTAAGCTGTGCTTCCCTCCAACTACTTGTTCGAGGGATCCACGGTATATTACGGTTAACACAGGGATAACTCTGCAGTAAATTATGTATAGAATCTGATAGGTATTCCATCGGGCCCTGCGACCTCGTTCAGTTCTAATGATTTCGCTAGTGATGACAAACGATGCACCTAGCCTCGCATACAGCATGTTACTCCGTACGCCCGACCTCTAGGACAGCTTGTTCCAAACTGCACTCTATGCGTGCACCAGCTTTGGCGCGGCTTCGGGACAGGGGATTCCCCACTTTGTTTGTATAGGTCACGTAGGATATGGTGGCCACTGCGCAGTGACCTTTTTTCGTCCAAAGCGGTGGGCGAGGCCGCCAAGCGTTTGCCACCCTTCGGCCAGTCGGTGGTGACAGAATCGACCTGCACGCCAAGCAGTCTTCCTCAAATTATTTTACAGGGACTATTTGATAAAAGAAATAATTTTTGCTCTACTTGATGTGCCCATCATTTCGTTAATGGTCATAGTTATTGTGACATTTGTGTGGAAGTAAGACACTGCACGAAATTCGAAAAAGTTTGCAATGAGTTATCTTGTTTGGACGTATCCATGAGCACGCTGTGAACGTAATTGCCCATTTTGTTTGTGTGTCAACACAGTAAGTCCAAAGTGTCTTCGAGGGGTATTGTACAACGAGCAGTCATATAACATGGCATAAGAACAGTGGTCGTGGGAAGACCCAGAGACGAGAGTCACATCTTATCAATGATGTTTCAAATCCGACAGGAGCTGCTGCTGTCAGCGAATGCAGGATCATTTCAACCAGTTTAAGACCGAACATTGCGAAGGGAAATGCATGGAATACACATTTGGAATAGGCCACCATGCAAAAGGCTACTGCTCATAGTGGAACAAAAAGCTTCATGGCCTCACTGGTCCAGACCGCACACAAAGTAGGCAGTAGTTGACTGTATACGTGTAGTGTGGTCCAACGAGTAGCCAGTTGCCTCTTTTGAGATGATTCAAGATGGTGATTGCACCGACTGCCAAATGACGTGTTTAACTTGCAGTGTTTGGAGGATTTGGTTCAGTTCGGATGTGGTTCTGAGATGTTTTGGGGGTGTTTTCGTATCATTACTATGGGGCAGTCATTCAGGCTATCATAAAAATCAACCAGAATGTTTGTTTCAGCATTATCAGGGATCCCACGTTGCCCCTTCTTCTACATCTTGTAAGGTTAGTGTTCTCGCAGCTCGTCCACTGTGGATAACAAGCCTAGCGAGCAATAGCTCAGCACGTCGTGAAAATAAGTAAAACTGCATGTCTGGGCACAATATTGGGTGGGTTATGCCCTATATCTAGCGCCGCGGGCAGTGGCAACAGGTCGGCAGGGTCGTGGCGAGCCGTCGTGGTGAATGATTGTACAGGTCGGTCGCGAAAATTTGACTTGGAGGGTCGCCGGTGGGTGATAAGAAAGTTGGTCAAGCGAAATGTTTCAAGGTTTAATTAAATTGCTGTTCACATAAAATCAGTGGCATATACACTGCCCATTCCCGTTAATGTGACCACCTGTGAGAAGCCTGAATAACCAAATTCTGCAGTGTGGACCACTGCCAGATGCACAGGAAGAGAATCAGTGAGGTTCTGGAAAGTACCGATGAGGATTTGGAGCCATGTCGATTCCAGCTGCGCTAGGGTTCTTGGTTGAGGGTCCATGCCGCGAACAGCCCCATCAAAGTGCCCCCCAGATTCCAATTGGGTTTAAATTCGGGTAGTTTGGTGGACAGGGGAGTATGGTAAATTCATACTGGTGGTCTCTGAACCACGGGTACCCTGCAAGCTGTGTGACGCTTTGCATTGTCGTGCTGGTAGATGTCACCATGCCGAGAAATGTAAACTGCATGTGGGCGTAGACATGGTCCCAAAGGATAGGTGCATACTTGGGATGATCCATTGTGCCTTCCAGAATCACAAGGTCAGCCAGGGAATGGTTTCTGGCCTGACCTGGCCTGGCCTGGACGATTGAGCAGGGTGTTGGATTTCAGACATATCACAAAGTACACACCAATGGTCGTTTGTCCGATGGATCATAAAACGTGATTCACCTGAAAAGGCCGCCTGTCACCACTCAGTGGACGTGCAGTTGCGATACTGACGAGCAGAATCCAGCTTTCATCGCTAATGTACAGCAGTCAGCATGAGTGTAGGAAACACTCGCCTGCTGCTAAGGCCCATACACAGCAACGTTGGATGAACGGTCGTTGAGGAGACACGGTTGGTAACCACTTGGCTCATCTGAGCGGTCAGTTGCTCAACTGTAGTACGTCCCTTCGACCGTACCCATCTTCTCAGCCGTCTTTCACACCTGTCATCTGTGGCCCGTGGTGCATCACAGTTCCCTCGACACTGGTTTTGGATAGGACCATTTTCCCGTCCACGGTATACTTTAACAACGGCGACACGCGAACTGTTTACAAACTTAGCCATTTCGGATATGCTTCCATTCTTGGCCCGAAAACCAATGATCATGCCCTTTCTGACGTCAGATAAATCTCTCCGTTTCCGCATTTCGACAACGACTGTACGGTTGCCCTCCGTCCCAACCCCCCCCCCCCCCCCTTTTCCCCGCCCTCTACGGACACTTTATATACCCTCGACTGCTAGTACTGCCCCATGTCGTCTGTGAGCGGTTATTGCTTATTGCACGTTGACGTCGAACATAGGCGGTGGTTGCATTAATGTGACTGGGCTGTGTACTATTCTTTGATTATGGTGGAGAAAGTTAACAGTAACAATAAATGGTTGTTATCAAACGCCCCCCCCCCCCCCCCCCCCATCCCATGAATCATGGACCTTGCTGTTGGTGGGGAGGCTTGCATGCCTCAATGATACAGACAGCCGTACCGTAGGTGCTACCACAACGGAGGGGTATCTGTTGAGAGGCCAGACAAACGTGTGGTTTCTGAAGAGGGGCAGCAGCCTTTTCAGTAGTTGCAGGGGCAACAGTCTGGATGATTGACTGATCTGGCCTTGTAACACTAACCAAAACCGCCTTGCTGTTGTGGTACTGCGAACGGCTGAAAGCAAGGGGAAACTACGGCCGTAATTTTTCCTGAGGGCATGCAGCTTTACTGTATGGTTAAATGATGATGGCGTCCTCTTGGGTAAAATATTCCGGAGGTAAAATAGTCCCCCATTCGGATCTCCGGGCGGGGACTGCTCAGGAGGACGTCGTTATCAGGAGAAAGAAAACTGGCATTCTGCGGATCGGAGCGTGGAATGTCAGATCCCTTAATCGGGCAGGTAGATTAGAAAATTTAAAAAGGGAAATGGATAGGTTTAAGTTAGATATAGTGGGAATTAGTGAAGTTCGATGGCAGGAGGAACAAGACTTCTGGTCAGGTGAATACAGGATTATAAATACAAAATCAAGTAGCGGTAATGCAGGAGTAGGTTTAATAATGAATAAAAAAATAGGAGTGCGGGTAAGCTACTACAAACAGCATAGTAAACGTATTATAGTGGCCAAGATAGACACGAAGCCAATGCCTACTACGGTAGTTCAAGTTTATATGCCAACTGGCTCTGCAGATGACGAAGAAACTGAAGAAATATATGATGAGATAAAAGAAATTATTCAGGTAGTGAAGGGAGACGAAAATTTAATAGTCATGGGTGACTGGAATTCGACAGTAGGAAAAGGGAGAGAAGGAAACATAGTAGGTGAATATGGATTGGGGGTAAGAAATGAAAGAGGAAGCCGTCTGGTAGAATTTTGCACAGAGCATAACTTAATCATAGCTAACACTTGGTTCAAGAATCATAAAAGAAGGTTGTATACATGGAAGAATCCTGGAGATACTAAAAGGTATCAGATAGATTATATAATGGTAAGACAGAGATTTAGGAACCATGTTTTAAATTGTAGGACATTTCCAGGGGCAGATGTGGACTCTGACCACAATCTATTGGCTATGAACTGTAGATTAAAACTGAAGAAATTGCAAAAAGGTGGGAACTTAAGGAGATGGGACCTGGATAAACTGACTAAACCAGAGGTTGTATAGAGTTTCAGGGAAAGCATAAGGGAACAATTGACAGGAATGGGGGAAAGAAATACAGTACAAGACGAATGGGTAGCACTGAGGGATGAAGTAGTGAAGGCAGCAGAGGATCAAGTAGGCAAAAAGACGAGGGCTAGTAGAAATCGTTGGATAACAGAAGAAATATTGAATTTAATTGATGAAAGGAGAAAATATAAAAATGCAGTAAATGAAGCAGGCAAAAAGGAATACAAACGTCTCAAAAATGAGATCGACAGGAAGTGCAAAATGGCTAAGCAGGCATGGCTAGAGGACAAATGTAAGGAATTAGAGGCTTATCTCACTAGGGGCAAGATAGATACAGCCTACAGGGAAATTAAAGAGGCCTTTGGAGAAAAGAGAGCCACGTGTATGAATGTCAAGAGCTCAGATGGAAACCCAGTTCTAAGCAAAGAGTGGAAAGCAGAAAGGTGGAAGGAGTATATAGAGGGTCTATACAAGGGCGATGTACTTGAGGACAATATTATGGAAGTGGAAGAGGATGTAGATGAAGATGAAATGAGAGATACAATACTGCGTGAGGAGTTTGACAGAGCACTGAAAGAGCTGAGTCGAAACAAGGCCCCGGGAGTAGACAACATTCCATTAGAACTACTGACGGCCTTGGGAGAGCCAGTCCTGACAAAACTCTACCATCTGGTGAGCAAGATGTATGAGACAGGCTAAATACCCTCAGACTTCAAGAAGAATATAATAATTCCAATCCCAAAGAAAGCAGGTGTTGACAGATGTGAAAATTACCGAACTATCAGTTTAAGAAGTCACAGCTGCAAAATACTAACGCGAATTATTTACAGACGAATGGAAAAACTGGTAGAAGCCGACCTCGGGGAAGATCAGTTTGGATTCCGTAGAAATGTTGGAACGCGTGAGGCAAGACTGACCTTACGACTTATCTTAGAAGGAAGATTAAGGAAAGGCAAACCTACGTTTCTAGCATTTGTAGACTTAGAGAAAGATTTTGACAATGTTGACTGGAATACTCTCTTTCAAATTCTAAAGGTGGCAGGGGTAAAATACAGGGAGCGAAAGGCTATTTACAAATTGTACAGGAACCAGACGGTAGTTATAAGAGTCCAGGGGCATGAAAGGGAAGCAGTGGTTGGGAAGGGAGTGAGACAGGGTTGTAGCCTCTCCCCGATGTTATTCAATCTGTATATTGAGCAAGCAGTAAAGGAAACAAAAGAAAAATTCGGAGTAGGTATTAAAATCCAGGGAGAAGAAATAAAAACTTTGAGGTTCGCCGATGATATTGTAATTCTGTCAGAGACAGCAAAGGACTTGGAAGAGCAGTTGAACGGAATGGGCAGTGTCTTGAAAGGAGGATGTAAGACGAACATCAACAAAAGCAAAACGAGGATAATGGAATGTAGTCGAATTAAGTCGGGTGATGCTGAGGGAATTAGATTAGGAAATGAGACACTTAAAGTAGTAAAGGAGTTTTGCTATTTGGGGAGCAAAATAACTGATGGTCGAAGTAGAGAGGATATAAAATGTAGACTGGCAATGGCAAGGAAAGCGTTTCTAAAGAAGAGAAATTTGTTAACATCGAGTATAGATTTAAGTGTCAGGAAGTCGTTTCTGAAAGTATTTGTATGGAGTGTAGCCATGTATGGAAGTGAAACATGGACAATAAATAGTTTGGACAAGAAGAGAATAGAAGCTTTCGAAATGTGGTGCTACAGAACAATGTTGAAGATTAGGTGGGTAGATCACGTAACTAATGAGGAGGTATTGAATAGGATTGGGGAGAAGAGAAGTTTGTGGGACAACTTGACTAGAAGAAGGGATCAGTTGGTAGGACATGTCCTGAGGCATCAAGGGATCACAAATTTAACATTGGAGGGCAGCGTGGAGGGTAAAAATCGTAGAGGGAGACTAAGAGATGAATACACTAAGCAGATTCAGAAGGATGTAGGTTGCTGTAGGTACTGGGAGATGAAGGAGCTTGCACAGGATAGATTAGCATGGAGAGCTGCATCAAACCAGTCTCAGGACTGAAGACCACAACACAACAATCAAACGGAAAATTCGTGTACGACAATTAAATTCAATTTTCCAAGTCGTGCCGGATCCAGCTTTAGGATAGGAGAGTAATAAAGAGACCTACGAGAGGGCAAGTAAAGGGAGTAGAAAGCAAAGGAAGTTATGATCTTCATGATGAGTATGTTGCGGACGCCGTATTCACAGGGCAGCACCCATATATATTTCTTTCTTATTTGGCGATCACTGAGACACCATATCGCACCTCGACCGCACCGCTAAATCGTGCGATTTTCATACTATAGAAAAGGTCTGGGAGTATCAGAAACAGCGGGTGAAATGTGGCTGACAACATCCGCGCAGTTCGGTAGCTCTATAGCAGTGTTTCTCAAACGGTGTTCCGCGCAGGGCGGCCAACATTTAATCATGTTGATTGGCGACTCCATGTTGTCTTGTGCACTACGACCAGATAACAGGTATACTTGAAAAAAGAGACAGCATTGGTCGTATATTTTTTACTGTTGCAAAATCGATTTTCTGTCACTGAGTGACCATCTTCAGTGCTATATTGTATAACTTAAATTGGGATGCACTGTTGTCACTAAGCTTACGGCAATCACATAGACTGAGTGACAGAAAATCGATTTTGCAATAGTAAAAAATATACGACCAATGCTGTCTCTTTTTTCAAGTATTTAATCATGGTTTTAAGGGAGACGACCAACATTTGAGTATGATTCTAAGGGAGATTTAATGGAGATTTAGTCGCGATTAATTTCAGCGCCACAACTACATCACATTTCGTGGATTGGGGGACAATGGAGATATAATTATAAAACTTTGCTTAGTTTTAGCCTATTACGTCTTACGGTATCATATTTTAGGGTCACTCCTCAAACAGAAAGAAAGTTTTTGGAGTGCAAACGCGTCTAATAAGACTCGGCAGACTACAGAAATCTGAACATTTCGTGTTGACTGTCCTCTGTTTTCGATTGCTGCCAGCTTAAGCGATATCTTTCGAAGCGATGCGAAATGGGTTGTGTGAGTCAACTAAAGTCAACTAAGAGGTAAATAATGTGACGAGTGTGTGCTTTCGCGAATCATTGTTGTTTACGCCAATCATTGTTGTCTACTCCATAATTCCTGATACTAGGTTGTCATTCTTTCTCCTTTCCGCACATTTTCTTTAGCCAAACCGTCTTCTTTCCGTATTAACACGGTCAGAGGAAAGACTATATGTCGACAATATTATCGATTACTACACGAAAAGTTTTCGAAATCTGTCAGCCAGAGAATTTGAACTCTCGATAGTACTTCCCTGGGTTAGTATTTAAAACAGTGATCACTGCCAAAACATACCGAAGAAACAGGCAGAAAGTATGGGAGGCAAGATGATTGAAACAATTCTTATAATACAGGAGATCCCGGGAAAAATGGGAGAGTGGTCAGCCTAGTTCTGGGGGAAGCGAATAAGTGCTTTGCGAAGACTTTTAATGACACGGCGTTTTTGGACATTTTACTATACTAATTGCTTCTTTAAAATCCTATTATGATTTCTGTGTTATTAGTATGATCCGAAACTGAAGTAATCCATAAATATTATAAAAATCTTTGTATTTGTGTGTGTGTGGTGTGTGTGTTCCACATCTCCTCCTAAGCCGCTGGACTGATTTGAACCAAACTTGGTACACATATCCCTTCCCGTCATGCAACAGTCGCTTTGCGGGTAAGTACCACCCACTTATCATAGGTCAAGAGATATGATTTGATAAGCAATGAGACGCGTGAAAAAATTGCCGCATCACTTATGACGTTTAGATTTCTTACTTTTTTGCTACTAACTCTATTCGCAACATATTTCGAAGACGATACACATCTGAATGTATCTTAACAAATACACTGAAGCGCAAAAGAAACTGCTATAGGCATGCTCATTCAAATACAGAGATATGTAAACAGGCAGTATACATAGCTGCGGTTGGCAACGCCTATATAAGACAAGTGTCTGGCGCAGTTGTAAGATCGGTTACTGCTGCTACAACGGCAGGTTATCTAGATTTAAGTATGTTTGAACGTGGTGTTACAGTCAGCGGATGAGCGATGGGACAGTATCTCCGAGGTAGCGACGAAGTGGGAGTTTTCCCGTACGACCATTTCAAGAGTGTACCATGAATATCAGGAATTCGGTAGTACATCAAATCTTCGACATTGCTACGGCCGGAAAAAGATCCTGCAAGAACGGGACCAATGACGACTGAAGAGAATCGTGCGACATGATAGATGTGCAACCCTTCCTCAAATTTCTGCAGGTTTCACTGCTGGGCCATCAACAAGTGTCAGCGTGCGAACCATTCAATGGAACATCGTCGATATGGTCTTTCGGAGCCGAAGGCCCACTCGTGTACCCTTGATGACTGCACGACACAAAGCTTTACGCCTCACCTAGGCCCATCAATACCGAAAATGGACTGTTGATGACTGGAAACATGTTGCCTGGTCGGACGACTCTCGTTTAAAATTGTACCGAGCGGATGGACGTGTACGAGTATGGAGACAACCTCATGAATCCATGGAGCCTGCATGTCAGCAGGGGACTGTTCAGGGTGGTGGAGGCTCTGTAATGGTGTGGGGCGTGAGCAGTGAATAAAACAAATTGTTCTCTTTTTTTTTTTAAAAAAAATATTGACCTTAAAAATAAATAATGTGTTCCATAGACGTACCAAGATTCTCAAAGTGTTCTGTTACAGGAAAAGCTGGGGAACCCCTGTTCTGCCGGCCTGGATGGCCGAGCGGTTCTAGGCGCTACAGTCTGGAACCGCGCGATCGCTACGGTCGCAGGTTCGAATCCTGCCTTGGGTATGGATGTGTGTGATGTCCTTATGTTAGTTAGGTTTAAGCAGTTCTAAGTTCTAGGGGACTGAAGACCTCAGTAGTAAAGTCCCATAGTGCTCAGAGCCAATTTTTTTGGACCCCTGTTCTACTGGGTCTATTGGCTTCAGGTTGGTATGGGAAACCTGAAGCATTTTTTAGATACAGTTCCTCGACGAGCCGAGGCCGCTATCAAGCACAGGAAAGTCGTTACACTATATTAGCGTAGGCCTGTGGCTGATGTTTTGTTCGACGTGCTTGCATGCAAGTACAAAATATGGACTACATTTTTCAATACCTCTTGTTTATGTTCCTGTCTACTAGGTATTATTTTACTTTACACAAAAATCCTTTACGATAGTGTCAGTGAGGAGACAAAGAAACGGCCGATTATTAAAGAATTGTAAAAGTAGTAGCGCGAAGCATTTTGCCGAAAGTGATGCTTTGTCCCTGGCTTTCACTTTTCGGTCACTATTCTAGGAAATTATGTGTGGCAAACATCTACCTATTCATGAATGACATTTTATGTGTAAACATAGAGAAAGCTGCTTGTCTTATTGTTTATTTTGTTTTGGCCGGAACGCTATCCTTCCACACGTCAAACTTCAGATGTCGTAAATTTACTATTGTGCCTTCATAGATTTCCAGCAATTTTTGTTGTTGGAAATTTTACTTCAGTTTTTCATTGTTTTTAGCTCGTCCTCGTCGTGTGCAGATGAGGCAGCGTGCTTTACAGTACCAGCGATAGTCGCTAATGATGTAATCCGCGTTTCATCTTCCCCTGCTACTACGTTGCAATTCCGCATGATTTTTAGATTTGGATCTCCCTTTGCATACTAAATTACACGTTCAGTATCCTCACATACAGTCTCTGTCTCTTCGCCTTCTGCTTTTGACGTCAGGATGTTCCATGTCAGTCCAATAAGTTTCGAGACTGGATTAATTAAAAAAAAAAATAGAGAAAAGTAGTTTTAATGCTTCAGCAATTCTACGTAGCCCCCTCCCCCAACTTGAGTACAACGTCCAGCACGGAACTTTCACACAACCACGTGAAACTGTCAGGGAAGTTACTACTAGTACATTTGTTACAGTCCGCACATGATACGACGAGGTGTATAGACTAAAGGCGCAATCTTCATCCTCAAGAATATGGGTCAGTTGCATATTTTACAGCGCTTTCGTGTGTATTCGATACACAGCGTACTGTTATTCTGGTGTAGCTTCACATGTGGATTGATAACTTGATTTGTATACCCCATCTCGTGCTACATGGTGCATACTTACCAACTTCCAGCACGCTGGAGTCGCTTGGGTCAGCAACTTCTGTTAATCAATGGATCGAAAAACCAGTCCAAGTTACAAACTTTTACTTTTTAATCATTCAGTGACTAGTTTCGGGCCGAGACCCATTTTCAAATCATCATCACAAAGTCATTTATCTCTATGCAGTGGAAATGTTCGTTGCACATTTTTGACATCTTCGGAAATGCCATTTTCGACTTCGTTATGTTGATTTGAAAGTGGGTCTCGGCCCGAAACTAGTCATCGAATGAATAAAAAGTAAAATTTTGAAACTTGGACTGGTTTTTTCGTTCTACTGCTGGTGCGTAGTGTTAATGTATATTTACATGATAATGACATGGTAGTCGAAACTGGCCAACAGCGCAGCAAATAATATATACAGGGTGATCAGAAGCAGTCTAAAAAGATTGTAAAGGTGTTGCAAGGTTGTGCTGAAAATTGATAGTTAAGAAAAAAATCGATCCGTCGCGCCCATTCCGAGTTAATTAGCATCGAAGTTAGCCAGTCAGGCCGTTGTGCATGCAGATTCAAGCGGCCCGCCAGAGAGAGACGGTGCCGCCAAACGAGTGCTTCTTTTGGTTTCCTAAAACCGAACAAGGGAGCGGCACAAAAATTGGACATGGGATGCCAGTAAAGATCGAACCCGAGCAAAAGGGTGAGCAGTCTCTTGCACTATCGTCGACGCCACGATAACAACTAACTGTTGGTGGCGAGTCGCTTGAATTTGCGCTGAACTTCCCGATCGGCTAACTTTAATGCTAATTAATTCGGAAACGACGCAACGTATGGAATTTTTTTCGTGACAATTATTTCTCAACATAAGCTGCACTGCAACACAGTTCCAAGCTTTCCAGGATGTTTCTGACCACCTTGTACACATCCTACGACGGACAATATTTTCTTTTCGGAAACTCCGCTCCAGGAGGAGATTAGTGTCCCACCGACAACGAGGTCATTAGAGACACAGCACAAGCTCGGTTTAGGAAGGAAATCAGCCGTGCCCTTTCAGAGGAACCAGCCCAGCATTTGTCTGAAGCGATTTAGGGAAGTCTAGTGTGCTAACCACTGCGCCGCCTCCCTCATTGAAATCCCACTCCAGTTATACCATTTTTTGCTGCTGTTGATATTCCCATATATTTGTCTGATCGGAAATCCGTATCTTGTTTCCATTTTCTTCCACTGACTCCCACTATATCTAGTTTAAGCGTTTGAATTACTGTCTTAAGATTTTCTAGCTTCCCTACCACAGTCAAACTTCCGGCACTCAGTGTTCTGACTCGTGGAATGTTAACGTTTCGTTGGTTATTCAGTCTTTCTCTCGTGCTCACCTCATCCTTGGCAGCTCATCACGGAGATTCGAACGGGGGACTAAAGGGGATTCTTTTGCCATGGCGCTTTTTCAATTACAGGTGACTTGTCCTGTGGATACAAATTATGTGTGCTTAATGCAGTGGTTTCCATTGCCTTCTCCATCCTCAAGCCGTTGATCATCGCTGATTCGTCCGTTTCCCACCCCAAGGGTAAGAAAGTGCCTTAGACCTCTGTCCGCTCCTCTGAACTCTTTGACAAGGACTTTCGCAGAACGAGGGTGGTGACTCCTGTTTACACCTACATACATACTCCGCAAGTCAACGTACGGTGATTGGCGGAGGGTAACTTGTACCACGACTGGTCATTTCCTTTCATATTCCACTTGGAAATAGAATGGGGGAGAACGACTGTGTGTGTGCCTCGTACGTGCCCTAATTTCTCTTATGTTACCTTCGGGTTCCTTTCACAAAATCTACGTTGGCAGCTGTAGAATCATTCTGTAGTCACCGTCAAATGTCCGTTTTTCTCAATACTTTTCCTTGAAAAGAACGTCGCCTTCCCTCCAGGGATTCCCATTTGAGCTCCTGAATCTAGTTAGTTACTTAGTTTCATGTCCCATGGATCGTTTTGCATGATAAATCGTAATGATGCGCAACGATTCGCTTTTAATTCACATTGAGAATTAACAATTAATTTGTAAATATGGCGGCATGCTGAATATTTTCAAGCTCTTTTTAAAAATATGCGGATGTGAGTTAGTAATTACTACCCACCACCTTTTGCACTTGACAATAACATAAATTCTTCTACGGAATAGAAGGAATTGTCAAGAAGAAACTTTTTTCCGTTTATTTTCAAATTTTACTTTCCTGTCTGTCAGACATTTTCTAATCACTTGGTAGGTGACCAAAATTTTTTGTTGCGGCATTGTGCACCCCTTTTTGTGCTAAAGACTACATTAGCGCGAGGTAATGAATGTCATTTCTCCTTGTGGTGTTACAGATGTGTACATCATTGTTCCTTTTGAACTGTAGTGGATTATTTACAACAAACTTCATGAGGGGGTGAATATACTGTAGAGCAGTAGCCAGAATGCCCTACTTCTTAAAGAGAGGTCTACAACGATATCGGGGGCGAGCAGCACGAATTATTCTTGCAGCACGTTTTTGGCCGACAAAGACTTTCTTTCTTAAAATATGTCAACTTAGTACTAATTTATCTCTCCTCAAGATTTGCATTGATTCTACGTGTAAATGTGGCTGAACTAAGTTGTTTTAAGAGTTCCAAAACGTGCTTTTTCCAGTTTAAATTCTTATCAAAATGTACACCTAAGAACTAAGTAGTTTCCACCCTACTTACCGTTTTCTCATCGTGTGTTACATTTATCATTTGTGTAGCATCCCTCAATGTGCAGAACTGAATATGTTCTGTCTTTTTAAATTTGAGGATGAGACCATTCGCAGAAAATGAGTCAACGATATTGTTAAGAATATTGTTTACTATTTCCTCTGTTTCTGCTTCGATGTCTTCCTTTAATCCGACCTACTGTGGATCCCAAAGCGCGAGTAATACCGAGGAATGTATTACACTAGTGTCCTACACGTGGTCACCTTTACAGATGAACCACACTCTTCTAAAATTCTCCCAATAAATTGAAGCAGACCTTTCGCATTCCCTTCTACCGTCCATCCGTGCTCGTTCCATTTCATATCGCTGTGCAACGCTACACCCAGATATTTACCGACGTGACTGTCAAGCGGCACAAAACTAACGCTGCATTCGAACACCGTTTCTCCTACTCATCTGCATTAACTTATATTTTTCTACATTTAGAGCAAGCAGCCTTTCTATACACCAACTAAAAACGTTGTCTAAGTCATCTTGTCTCTTCCTACAGTCTTTCATTGGCGATATCTTGCCGTACGCCACAGCATCATCAGAAAACAGCTGCAGACTCCTCATCCAGATGGCTCAAATGGCTCTGAGCGCTATGAGACTAAATATCTGAGGTCATCAGTCTCCTAGACTTAGTTCTACTTAAACTTAATTAACCTAAGAACATCACATACATCCATGTCCGAGGCAGGATTCGAACCTGCGACCGTAGCAGCAGCGCGGTTCCAGACTGAAGCGCCAGGATCCGCTTGGCCACAGCGGCCGGCCTCCTCATCACCCTATTCGTCAGATCATTTATGTATGCACAGAGTACACTGAGGTAACAAGTTATGGGATACCTTCTAATATCGTGTCAAACCCTTTTGCCAGGCGTAGTGCAGAAATTCGATGTGGCATGGACACGAACTAGTGATGCTGCCTCTATAAATGGGAAACTGTAGCCGGTGCAGGATTTTGTGCACGAACTGACCGCCGGTTATGTCCCTTAAGTGAACGATGGGAGTCATACCGGATGACGTGGGTGACCAAATCATTCACTGGAATTGTCCAGAATGTTTTCAAACCAGTCGCGAACGATTTTGGCCTGGTGACATGTTTGGGAGCATGCACTCCATGAATGGGTATAAATGTTATCCAAGTAGCCGAACATAACCATTTCCACTCAGTGATCGGTTGTTGGGCCAGAGGACCCAGTCCATTCTATGTAAACATAGCCCACACCATTATGGAGGCGCCACCAGCTTGCACAGTGCCTTGTTAACAACTTGGGAACATGGCTTCGTGGGGTCTGCGTCACACTCGAACCCTACCATCACCTCATACCAACTGAAATCGGGACTCATCTGGCTAGGTCACGGTTTTATAGTTGTCTAGGCTCCAAACGATGAGATCAAGAGCACAGGAGAGGCGTCGTAGGCGATGTCCTGCTGTTCGCAAAGGCACTCGCTTCGGTCGTCTGCTGCCATAGGCTATTAATGCTAAATTTCGGCGCTCTGGCCTAACGGATACGTACGTCGTACATCGATTCTTGCGGTTATTTCATGCAGTGTTGCTTGTCTGTTAACACTGACTACGCAAACGCCGCCGCTCTCTGTCGTTAATAGGTCCTCAGCTACAGCGTTGTCAGTAGTGAGAGGTAATGACTGAAATTTGGTATTCTCGGCACACTCTTGACGCTGTTCATCGCGGACTCCTGAATTCCCTAAAGATTTCCGAAACAGAATGTCCCATGCATCTAGCTCCAACTATCATTCCGCGTTCAATGTCTGTTGATTCCTGTCGTGCGGGCATAATCAAGTCAGTTCTTTCATTTAAATCTTCAACTGCGTTATTTTGTCCACAGAGCAATAGGTATTTGGGTTATGTTTTAAGTGTTTGTATGACGATTACCACGCAAAAATAATTGCGCATCTGGTAACGAAAAATACATTTTTAACACAACTGCACAGTCGATATAAATAGATTACTTGGTCTTTTGTTTTGTAACTGATAGATCGGAATTTCCAAATAATTGAATATTGTGATAGATGAATACAACTGAATTCATAATCACAAAAATTCTGTTTCGGACAAGAATGATACAAACAAAAAAATGAAACAAATGAAAAAAGTTCATTTGGTGATTAAAATAATGTGACAAAGGAATAGAAATAAAGAATTGCATTCAAACCAATTACCTGAATAAAAATAGTGATCAAAATCAAATCGATAAAGATTTAAAAATAAAAAAAAACTTACTGCAGCTGACAAGATTCGAACCCAGAACCTCTTTAATGCGAAACTTTTATTCTACCGAATACACCACACAACCAAACTCTTTGAGCCAGCATTTTTAATGCTACTGCGTCCGAGACAAAATTCCGATTTTTTTTTTTTTTTTGCAATTATTCGCGAACGACGGGGTACCAGGACGAATGGCTACAGGGTGTCATACATGGGATCTTAAAGTACATCATCCTATATTTGAAACTTCGTGGCAGATTAAAACTGTGTGCTGGGCCGAGACTCGAACTCGGGACCTTTGCCTTTCGCGGGCAAGTGCTCTACCAACTGAGCTACCCAAGCACGACTCACGCCCCGTCCTCACAGCTTTACTTCTGCCAGTACCTCGTCTCCTACCTTCCAAACTTTCCAGAAGCTCTCCTGCAAACCTTGCAGAACTAGCACTCCTGAAAGAAAGGATATTGCGGAGACATGGCTTAGCCACTGCCTGGGGGATGTTTCCAGAATGAGATTTTCACTCTGCAGAAGACTTCTGGTATATGACAAGGAGAGATCACCAGCGGTGCGATCGATTTTTTGAAATCAAATATAGGATCCAGAATGAGATTTTCACTCTGCAGCGGAGTGTGCGCTGATATGAAACTTCCTGGCAGATTAAAACTGTGTGCCGGGCCGAGACCCGAACTCGGGACCTTTGCCTTTCGCGGGCAAGTGCTCTACCAACTGAGTTTTAATCTGCCAGGAAGTTTCATATCAGCGCATACTCCGCTGCAGAGTGAAAATCTCATTCTGGATCCTATATTTGATTTCAAAAAATCGATCACACCGCTGGTGATCTCTCCTTGTCATATACCAGAAGTCTTACGGCGCCATTGCAGGTGATTACCAGAAGTCTTAGGGCGCCATTGCAGGTGATTATTCAAAATTTAAGCAGTGACTGGTATAGTACGCGTGACCCAGGACGTTTGCTCCTCGACCTCTACAGACGACGGTCTAGTGTTGCACGTGGTGTAACGGAGACTTGGCTACGGCTGAATGCCGGGGGTCGGCCGTGGCTTCTTCTCCTGCTGCATCGGGCGGTGGGTGTGCCCTTGGGAGGCGCAACTGTTTGGTAGTAGCGTCAGAGACGCGCCGTGACGCGGCGACCTTGAGGGACGGGCCTTACCTGCTGCCGCCGCTGCTGCTGGCGCGGCGGGTGTTTTTATACCGACCGGCGGAAGGAGTCGCTGCTAGTGCGACGATGCACGGCGACCCAGCGCTTCCCTGAGCCGTCCTCACTCCGGTCCCACGGCGGTCGCGCGCGCTCGCTGACGTTTTTGTAAGTACACGACTTCTGTGCTCCTTGTGGCCGTTGTTGACCACTCCTTCTTCTTTTTGCTGACAAGTACAGGTGCGTGTTCTGCAAGTCGACATTCTTCCGTGTTTGCTGTGTTTACATGCGTGTGATGGTTATATACTGTCGTAGACTATTCATAAAACATTGTTTTCTCCAGACATTCGCAGTCGAGACTATGAACTGGTTCGCGAGGTGTGACCGGACGGTTCACCTGTAAAGCACCTTCCCTGTTCGATTCCTCGTGCGGTACATACTCTTCAGTGTTCATCGCAACTGCCGGCCGCTGTGGCCGAGCGGTTCTAGGCGCTTCAGTCCGGAACCGCGCTGCTGCTACGGTCGCAGGTTCGAATCCTGCCTCGGGCATAGATGTGTGTGGTGTCCTTAGGTTTAAGTAGTTCTAAGTCTAGGGGACTGATGACCTCAGATGTTAAGTCCCATAGTGCTTAGAGCCATTTGAACCACTTTTTCATCGCAGCTGCTACTTCGCTAAGAGTAAGATTTTATTCTAAGTGCTACAAGTGTCGGAAATCACAAACTCACCGCTTCTCGTATCAGTAAGTGCTTTTGTACAGAGGTTTATTTTTGTCACAACTTTTTCGTAATCATACCAAGCTGTATTTATGTAATAGGACTTGTCGGCACTGTCACGTGCTAATAAGGGCTCGAAATCTACACTAATAATAAAACTGAAAACCGTCTGTTTGTCTTTGAACACGTTAACCTCCAAATCTACTAGACAGATTTCTATGGGGTTTCACTCGTAAATCCAGCGTAGCTAGGGGCAGCGTGCAGGCTTTATTTAATCAAAATCGAATCACAGAAAAAAAGTTCTAGTGACTCGTTTTTAGAAAAAATTTTTGTCTGTCTGTTTAACACTCTAAGCTCTAAAGCTACTAAACGAAATTTCGTGGTGTTTTCACAGGTAACTTGAGTATAGCTTCGGGTATCGTGTAGGCTTTATTTAATCAAAATTGCATCACGAATGAAAATTAGCCATGCAAATTATAAAAATGTACGTTTGTATGTCCACATCTCCTCCGAAACAACTGGACCGATTTCAACTAAACTTGGGTCAAACATTGCTTACTGGTTGGAATGAATCGGTGTAGGGTAGGAACAACATGCCTAGCAAAGGGTCAGTACGAGAGTGAAAAAGAAGTATAGGCCACTAAGCGCGAACACCCAGATTTTATTAATCCAGTATTTAAGAACGAAAGCACGTAGTAACTTGCAACAAACTTTACACATAATTTCAAACGATTACGAAGCTTTTTCTTGCTGACACCCCCCACAAAATGATGAAATAGAAACGTTTGTCGCTTACTACATTTTCGCGTCAGTCATGAGGTTTTAATTTATAATTCTTTACTACTGACAGTATTCGCGACACATTTTGCACACAGTCTTCACGTATACCACCGAATGTACCTGCAAACTTACATCGTTGTAGGACACACAGTTCAGTAAATACAATGTCATAATTCGTAGATGCGCCAGAAACTATCCTATCATGCGTGACGTTCAAATTTATTATTACGAACTCGTCGAATCGATTTCGATGAAATTTGGTGACGAGATAGCTTCAACCTCGAGGAAAAACGTAGGCCATTTTTCAAAATGTGTAGTGCAAAAACTTTTACAACTGCGGTGAGAGTCAGTTGATATAAAGGTTTTCTGAGACCGGTATCGCGTCATAAGGTAAAAAAAAAACACACAACTATACTATTACATTAGGACTACACTGGAGAAACCTACGCTTCGGCCACGTTATAGTGGCCTTTCGGGTTTAGTGGTCAATCAGCAGAAACACTGGTTTCTTCAGTATAGCTTTTTCCACTATGAGGTGGTAACATATTCAGAAAACTTTAATGTCAACTGTCGATAACATACTTAACGTTTTGAAGAACGTTACGCGAATTAAGGAAATATATTTACTCTAATTACTCTTTTACTTTTGAACTTCATCATATCTATGGAAATGATTTTATTGCTCGATATGTGCTACATGGTACGATTCAAAGTAATGAATACAATGCTTATACAATATTCAGTGTATTTAATCTACACTTCCACTCTGTTTGTTGCATAATGTTCACGTTGCATAAGGTTTAACTACTTCGCGCGCTATCCAGTATTAGAAAACGAGATCACTTAGTGACTTGCAGAAAAACTTTACACATAATTTCAAACGCTTACGAAACTTTTTCTCGCTTACAAGCCCCAAAAAATGATGAGAGGAAAAAAGTATCACTTAATACATTTAAAATCGCTATTCATGCAGTAAAAACGTCGCATCAGGCACAGAGAAAGGAGGGAGTAGCGGATGGACACAGAGAGGGGCGGGAGAAGATGGGCAGAGATTGGGGGGGGGGGGGGGAAGGTGGACGAGATGGGTAGAAATTGTGGGGTGGAGGAGAGAGACAGGGGGGGGGGGGCAGAGATGATGAACGGAGAGAGGGAGGAGATGGACTACGAAAACTGAAATAAATATATACCTCGACTGGCCGATACTCAGCTAGTGCATCATATGTTTCTTTAATTTTATTTTATTTCTTTAACACGATTACGAGTTAAAGTCCGAATTTTTCCGATGCATTTCACGAAGAAAAATACCCACTGCCCTAACAATTTCCTCCTATAGATAAAATGAAGAAACGGAAAACAGCGAAACGTAGCAATTTAGCAACGAGGGCGTCACTAAGAAACATCGTGGATTATGTATCTGGTTACATACTACGACTTACCTAAGTTTCTGAAGATAACATTTGATCGCGAAAGTTGCATTTTGACGTTTCGTGTGCATGTGCTTTTGTGGCTACGGTAATTAATCATCGATTATGACGGATTCATTGTAAATACGATGGAAATAAAACGAAAAATTCTTTATGAGCATTCGATTAGCTGTAAAAAAAATTTATGTAGCAATGCTGCATCACCATTTTCGACTATGCATAAGACTGGCCATCTACAGCTCTTCTGTGTATTAAAAAGCTGAAGGATCGCTGGACCAAGTGCATACTTCTCAAAGGAGACTATGTCGAGAAATAAGGTGAGTTGTTTACAAAACAAACATTTTTTCTTGCTCTTTAGCCACGCTCACCAAATCACCATAGTACATATTTGAAATATAAACATTTCAAGTCACCTAACTGGACTCAAATTTCGCCCATGGCCCATGGTTGTGGAATGCAGTATACGCATAACGAAGCACTGACACATTTTGCTGCGTCATATAAGACGGTATCCAACGCGCCAATGTGGTCCAAGAAAGGAAAGCTCTAGCAAGGTCTGTTTCTACTCTGCCCACAAGATCACCTGACCTAGCTTCTTTGGATTTTTCCGTCTGGTGTAATCACAAATGTGACGTATACAACACTCCGTTTGACAGTGTTGAAGAACTGGAGCAGTGAACTATGCAGTCTTGTCACGCCTTACGAGATGGTCCGGGGGTGTTCGGAAGAATTCGTAACTCGCTGCAGAGGAGAGTGCAGTACTTCAACTAAGTGGTGCTAGTGTACAGTCAGTTGTAGCATGTAGCGTGCTGAAGTTCTATATTTCTTTTTAAGGTGGGGCATGTGTAAAATTCGAGCTGAACTAAGTTGATATCCTTGATATCTACTTGTTGTAGAATCTTTAGCTCAAACTTAATGAGGTATCTCGAACAGAGTGATCTCTTGTATACAACCCACACGGATTTCGAAAACATCACGTGAAACCCTACTCTCACTTTTTCTTGCATGACACACTGAAAGGCAAGAATCAAGGCAGTCAGGAAGATGCAATATTTCTCGATTTCCGCAAAGCATTTGACTTAGCAGCACATTTTTGCTTATTATCAAAAGTACAATCCTAAGGGGTATCAAGCCAAATTTGTGGCCGGATGCGGATTTCTAGGTAGGGAGGACGCAGCGCATTATCTTGGATAGAAAGTCATTGACGGTTGTATATGTAACTTCGGACATAGCTCAGGGAAGTGTGTTTGGAGCCTCTTTGTCCATGTTTTGTACTAATGATCTTGTGGACAATATTAATAGTAAATCAGGCTCTTTGCAGATGATGCAGTTATCTATAATGAAATATTGTCTGAAAGAAGCTGCATTAATAGCCAGATCTTGATAAGATTTCAAAGTGGTGAAAAGATTGGCAACTTGCTTTCAGCGTTTAGAAATGTAAAATTGTGCACTTCACAAAATGAAAAGACGTCATGTCTTGTGACAGCAGCATCAACGAATCACAGTTGGATTCGGTAAACTCATACAAATAAGTGGGTGTAACACTTTGTAGGGACATCAAGTGGAACGATCGGACAGTGAGTAAAGTCGATAGCAGACTTCCGTTTGTTGGTAGAATACTAGGAAAATGCAGTCAATCTACAAAGGAGATTGCTTACAAATCAAACGTATGACCTATCCTAGAATATTGCACTGGAGTGTGGGACCCGTACCAGATAGGACTGACACGGCATATCGAGCGCGTACAGAGAAGGGTAGCACGAATGGTCGCAGGTTTGTTTGACGTGCGGGAGAGTGACACAGAGATGCTGAAAGAACTGAACTGGCTGACTCTTGAAGTAGACGTAAGCTATCCCGAGAAGGGCTACGAACAAAGTTTCAAGAACTGACTTTAAATGAAGACTCTAGGAATATACTACAACCCCGTATATGTGGTTCACATGGGGATTGTTAGGACAAGATTAGATTAATTACAGATGCATTTTATTTTTCCCGCACTCCATACGTGAATGGAAGACGGAAAAAATCCTTATAACTGGTCTAATGGGACGTACCCTCTGCCATGTACTTCACAGTGGTTTGCTGAATATAGATGTAAATCAGACGTAAGCGAAACGTTTACACATTATCAAGTATATTTATGCTAACTGGGACGATAATTCATAGTGAAGTCAGCGACGGCTCGCGGCCTCATATTAGCATTTAGCTCACAAAGCAGACGAATGTTAACTACAACGGTTTTACTTTCATCATCGAGTATTTTCATGAATGTCTGTTTTCGCTGTTAACGATGATACACTCTGTATAAACTGCCTGTTCAATGCAAAGCGGAGGATACTTCGGATTAGTATCATCGATTTTCTTTCCTGTCCTATTCAGCCGGCCGTTGTGGCTGAGCGGTTCTAGGCGCTTCAGTATGGAACCGCGCTGCTGCTACGGTCGCAGGTTCGAATCCCGCCTCGGGCATTGATGTGTGTGATGTACTTAGTTAGGTTTAAGTAGTTCTAAGTCTAGGGGCTGATGACCTCAGAGCCATTTGAACCTGTCCCATTCGCACATTGGCCAAGGAAAAACGAATGTCTATGCTCAATTTATGGATGTCCATCCTGTTGCATGGACAAGGGACTTCAGATGATGATATATATGAGAAAAAGTATCATCACAGCTACGTCTTGAGAACGTCTTTATTGTCTCACACGACTAGTTTCGGCGGCAGATTACCACTATCCTCAGGCCCCACCACTGCCACAAGGGTATTAGAATTCCTTGGCGCATTTATTGTAGAGCCCTCGTTACTAGTATACGTAAGATACCTTTCCGCAGGACTCTCTACTCGACACCGTGTAACAAATTAACAAACGACGGAACTGATCCTCCTTAGCACACAAAATGGGCCAGAACACTGTTGCAGAAGCAACGAAAGAGACATGCCAAATTTAAATGGATGCAAAATCTCCAAGATTGGCGATCTTTTACAGAACCTCGAAATTTAGCGCGCTTCAATGCGAGATGCTTATAATAGTTTCCACAACGAAACTTTGTCTCGAAACCTGGCAGAAAATCCAAAGGGATTCTGGTCGTATGTGAAGTATGCAAGCTGCAAGACACAATCAACGCCTTCTCTGCGCGATAGCAATGGAGATACTTTCGAAGACAGTGGTGCCAAAGCAGAGTTACTAAACACAGCCTTCCGAAATTCCTTCACCAAAGAAGAAGAAGAAGTAAATATTCAAATATTCCAGAATTCTAATCAAGAACACCTGCCAACATGGGTAACGTAGAAGTAGATATCCGCGGAGTAGTGAAGCAGCTTAAACCACTTAACAAATGCAAGTCTTCAGGTCCAGCTTTTGTACCAGTTAGGTCCCTTTCAGAGTTTGCTGGTACAGTAGCTCCATACTTAACAATAATATACAACCGTTCGCTCGACGAACGATCCGTACCCAAGGACTGGAAGGTTGCACAGGTCACACAAATATTCATGAAAGGCAGCAAGAGTAATCCATTAATCCAGTATCATTAACGTCGATATGCAGCAGGATCTTGGAACCTATATTGTGGTCGAACATTATGAATTACAAAATGGTCCAAATGGCTCTGAGCACTATGGGACTTAATATCGGAGGTCATCAGTCACCTAGATCTTAGAACTACTTAAATATAACTAACCTAAGGACATTACACACATCCATGCCCGAAGCAGGATTCGAACCTGCGACCGTAGCGTCCCGCGGTTCCAGACTGAAGCGCCTAGAACCATTCGGACACACCGGCCGGCCCATTATGAACTACCTCGAAGAAAACGGTCTATTCACACACAGTCAACACGGATTTAGAAAACATTGTTCTTGTGAAACAAAACTAGCTCTTTACTTGCACAAAGTACTGAGTGCTATTGACAAGGGATTTAAAATTGAGTCCACATTTCCGGATTTCCGGAAGGCTTTTGACACTGTACCACACAAGCGGCATGTAATGAAAGTGTGTGCTTATGGAATATCGTCTCAGTTATGTGACTGAATTCGTGACTTCCTTTCAGAGAGGTCACAGTTCACAGTAATTGACGGAAATTCATCGAGAACAGAAGTGATTTCTGGTATTCGCCATGGTAGTGTTATAGGCCCTTTGCTGTTCCTTAACGATTTGGGAGACAATATGAACAGCTTCTTAGATTGTTTGCAGATTACGTTGTTCGTTTATCAAAAATGGCTCTGAGCACTATGGGACTTAACATCTGAGGTCATCAGTCCATTAGAACTTAGAACTACTTAAACCTAACTAACCTAAGGACGTCACACACATCCATGCCCGAGGTGTTCGTTTATCGACTAGTAAAGTCATCAGAAGATCAAAGGAATTTGAAAACTATTTAGAAAAGATATCTGTATGGTGCGAAAATTTGCAATTGACACTAAATAACTAAAAGTGTGAGGCTAAATAACTAAAAGTGTGAGGTCATCCACGCGAGTGCTGAAGGGGATCTGTTAAACCTCGGTTATACAATAAATCAATCAAATCTAAAGACCGTAAATTCAACTAAATACCAAGGAATTACAATTATCAACAACTTATATTTGAAGGAACACATAGAAAATGTTGTGGGAAAGGCTACACAAAGACTGCGTTTTATTGGCAGGACAATGAGAAAATGTAACACACCTATTAAGGAGACTGCCTACATAACGCTTGCCCGTCCTCTTTCAGAATAGTGCTGCGCGGTGTGGGATCCTTACCAGACAGGATTGACGGAGTACACCGAAAAAGTTCAAAGAAGTGCAGCACGTTTTGTATTATCGCGAAATAGGGGAGAGAGAGCCACTTAAATGATATAGGATTTGGGGTGGACATCATTAAAACAAAGTCTTTTTGCGTTGCGGAAGAATCTTCTCAGGAAATTTCAATCACCAACTTTCTCCTCCGAATGTGAAAATACACACATCAAAAAAAGTTTTGCATCACCTCGGTTCCGAGAGTTCCGGAACCTGTACAGAAAATTGGAGTAGAGATAAAGATAAACATCATTTTCGCCCGTTGTATTGCTCATAAAAACCACACATTGCCTGTTGTACTACCATACAGCGAGACCTTCAGAGGTGGTGGTCCAGATTGTTGTACACACAGGTACCTCTAATATCTAGTGGCATGTCCACTTGCATTCATGCATACTGGCATTCGTCGTGGCGTACTATCCACAAGTTCATCAAGGCACTGTTGGTCCAGATTGTCCCACTCTTCAACGGCCATTCGGCGTAGATCCCTCAGAGTGGTTGGTGGGTCACGTCGTCCGCAAACAGCCCTTTTCAATCTATCACGGGCATGAGCGATAGGGTTCATGTCTGGAGAACATGCTGGCCACTCTAGTCGAGCGATGTCGTTATCCTGAAGGAAGTCTTTCACAAGATGTGCACGATGGGGGCGAGAATTGTCGTCCATGAAGACGAATGCCTCGCCAGTATGCTGCCGATATGGATGCACTATCGGTCGGAGGATGGCATTCACGTATCGTACAGACGTTAAGGCGCCTTCCATGAACACCAGCGGCGGTACGTCGGCCCCACATAATGCCACTGCAAAACAGCAGGGAACCTCCACTTTGCTACACTCCCTGGACAGTGTGTCTAAGGCGTTCAGCCTGACCGGGTTGCCTCCAGACACGTCTTCGACCATTGTCTGGTTCAAGACATATGCGACACTCCTCAGTAAAGAAAACGTGATGCCAGTATTGAGCGGTCCGTTCGGTATGTTGTAGGGCCCATCTGTGCCGCACTGCATGGTGTCGTAGCAAGGATGGACCTCGCAATGGACGTCGGGAGTGAATTTGCGCATCGTACAGCCTGTTGCGCACAGTTTGAGTCGTAACACAACGTCCTGTAGCTGCACAAAAAGCATTATTCAACATGGTGGCGTTGTTGTCTGGGTTCCTCCGAGCCATAATCCGTAGGTAGCGGTCATCCACTGCAGTAGTAGCTATTGGGCTGCCTCAGCGAGGCATGTTATCGACAGTTCCTGTCTCTCTGCCCTCTTCCACATCCGAACAACATCACTTTGGTTCACTCCGAGATGCCTGGATACTTCCCTTGTTGAGAGTCCTTCCTGGCAAAAAGTAACAATGCGGACGCGATCAAACCGCGGTATTGGCCGTCTAGGCGTGGTTGAACTATAAACAACACGACCCGTATACCTCCTTCCTGGTGGAATGACTGGAACTGAACGGCTGTCAGACCCCGTCCGTTTAATAGGCACTGCTCATGCATGGTTGTTTATATCTTTGGGCGGGTTTAGTGACATCTCTGAACAGTCAAAGGGACTGTGTCTGTGATACAATATCCACAGTCAACGTCTATCTTTAGGAGTTCTGAGAACCGAGGTGATAAAAAACCTTTTTTGAATGCGCATCTTTTGTTGACGCCGACCTACATAGGGAGAAACGATCACCATAATGAAATAAGGGATATCAGAGCCCGCACGGAAACATACAAGTGTTCGTTTTTTCCGCTCGCTGTACGAGATTGGAATAATAGAGAATTGTGAAGATGGTTCGATGAACCCTCTGCCAGGACTTGAATGTGATTAGCAAAGTATCCACATGCATGTAGATGTAGACGGGGATAGCGGTAAAGTGCCGCCGAAACTAGTCGTGTGGGGCAATAAAGACTTTCTCAAGATACAGATGTGGTGGTAGTTTTTCTCATATGAGTGTCTATGCGCTTCTATACATGTCATAATCACTTTAACTTGTTCCCATGTACGCGAGATTACCACGGTGACAGCAGAAGTTTTGCACACTCTTCGTCATATACCGGCTTCTGTCTTTACATAAAAGTTTGAGAACGAAGATTCACAACTTTTCTGTAAAGTACACTGTTCTGCAAAACTTAAATATGAGGTAAATAATTTAACATATTAACCACTGGGTATAAACGAATGAAAGTGAGGGAGCATATTGTGAGAGGTCTTCCAGTGGTGCACAGGACGTTGGACGTCATATGGCGTGAGGTCAGCGTTGAGTACGGTGCCATCTGGGGCTCGCCCCGCAACACGAACTTGCTGAAGCTGCGGGAGAAGACAGTGTATGTCAATCAGCGAGCAGTTACTGTGCACTGTGGTGATGTTCTCCTTGACAACATATCCTGGAGACATTTGGATGACTTTACAAGGGTAAGGGCCATCGGCCTTGCCGCAGTGTTGACACCGGTTCCCGTCAGATCACCGAAGTCGGGGTGGGCTAGCACTTGGATGGGTGACCATCCGGTCGGCCGAGCGCTGTTGGCAAGCGGGGTGTACTCCGACCTTGTGAGACAAACAGAGGAGCTACTTGATTGAGAAGTAGCGGCTCCGATCTCGTAAACTAACATGCGACCGGGAGAGCAGTGTGCTAACCACATGCCCCTACATAACCGGATCCAGTGGCGCCTGTGGGCTGAGGATGAAACGGCGGCCGGTCGGCACCGTTGGGCCTCCCAAGGCCCGTTCGGATGGAGTTTGGCTACTCACAAGCGGAAGAATCATCGGGAAACTTTAAGAACAAAGTGTTTCGAGTGTAGCCCAGGAGTTTGGTATTGCTCACATCATTGTTTCACGTGCATGGTGTGGGAAACGAAAAGCACTGCTGCCGAAGGAGAAGAGGTGGCTGACCATGGTCAGCAACAGCGGTAGGTGAGCACTACATTGTGCAACTGGCAAGAAGGGACCCACGTCAATCAGCAGGTACGACACATTTAACTGGAATTACAATGAAATGAACACCCTTAGCTGCTTACAGGCGTTGATATACGTCAACGGGGACAGATGAAAATGTGTGCCCCGACCCGGACTCGAACCCGGGATCTCCTGCTTACATGGCAGACGCTCTATCCATCTGAGCCACCGAGGACAGAGAGGATAGCGCGACTGCAGGGATTTATCTCTGGCACGCCTCCCGCGAAACCTACATTCTCAACGTATTGTCCCGCACTACATTCGTAATAATTATACTCATTACTCGCGGCGCGTTGCCGATTCCCGTAAGAGTTCGGACACTGTTTGTGCATTCGCACAGAAGAAGAAAATGGTCAAGTGGCCGGTGAGCCTTAACCATATATATACTGAGATGGTATCTGTTCTTTCGGACATGTCCACGAGTAATGAGTAGAATGGGCGGGGGCACTACGAATGTAGTGCGGGACAATACTTTGAGAATGTGGGTTTCGCGGGAGGCGTGCCAGAGATAAATCCCTGAAGTCGCGCTATCATCTGTGTCCTCGGTGGTTCAGATGGATAGAGCGTCTGCCATGCAAGCAGGAGATCCCGGGTTCGAGTCCCGGTCGGGGCACACATTTTCATCTCTCCCCGTTGACGTATGTTAACGGCTGTAAGCAGCTAAGGGTGTTCATTACATTGTAATTTCATTCTAACGAGCTTCATGGTCACCGATGGTATCTGTTCTTTCGGACATGTCCGAAAGAACAGATACCATCTTAGTATATATATATATATATATATATATATATATATATATATATATATATATATAACTAGACTGCATGACACACAATTTCACGCTCCAAAGTGTCACGGTGACTGCACGTGAGTGGTCTCCTCCTGCAACGACCAGTATGTTATGTTCCGTTGACACCAGCAACATCGGCGGCACCCTTTGCGATGGTACCAAGTGCTCAGGAACTGGACCAGCGAGGACTGGGGTCTTGCGCTCTTCTCGGATGAGAGCAATTTCAGTCAGAGAAGTGATTCTGGACATGCCGCCATAACGCGAGAGTTGGAAACGCGTAATGTATCCAGGAACAATGTGGAATGTGACCGTTTGGTGGTCCATGTGCAGTGCTATTGGGAGGCACGATGTTGCGTGAGCTTACTGACCTTCAAGTCTTTGAAGACGGTACACTCACAGGTCAACGTACTTGTAACACTGTACTCCCTCCCCATGTGCGTCGTTTCAGGGTTGTATTCGGTCCGAATTTCATTTTTATGGAAGAAAATGCGCGATCGCACCGAGCAGCGTAGGTGGAGAATATTCGGCGAGTGGACTGGCTTGTCCATTCTTCAGTCTTAAATTCCATCGCGCACGTGTGAGATGCGTTGAAGAGACGTTTTGCAGCAAGTCCACAAGTACCAACGACCACCCATCAGCTATTAACTGCCCTGGTGGAGGAAAGGAACGCCTTTTACCACAAGAATTCCTTACCAACCTTTTGGCCAGCACGGGAACTCGTCGCAGAGCGTGCATTGCTGTCCTCTGTGATCACACACCTTAGTTAAAAACCACGGCGTGCCGTTTGTAATGTCCAGGCGACCATCACAATTCGCGGTGCTTCAGTGTAATTGTTGTCTTTGAATAAAAGTATCATTTCTGGCCGTCTCAGTGCGTATATCTTTCAGTTAGGTATGGTCCGAGTTTCATCGAGATATGCTATCTGGCAGTGACACATCTTGCGAAACTTACTTTCGTTCTCGAGCTTTTCACATCAGCGTGTTATGTTTGAGACCAGAAATTTCGCAGTTAAGCATCAGAACAGGCCTCTGTTAATTCTCGTATATTAAAGCTAAGGGACTTTAAATGTTTACAACGATAGTTTTATGTTTTGAAAGAGGTTTTTTGTCATTTATTCCTGGTCCCTTACGGAGGGTATGGGCGTTAGATGACGGTAAGGTACTTGTACCTAAGGGAAGTCAACAGAAGAGCCGCTAAAATATAGGTCTGGAAGTCGGTTATGCACGCTGAATCAACAAAGGAGCTGCTGCACCATTCCTCTTCAACGAACGTTGGAAGCGTGGTGTTGAAAAATCAGCACTTTCGGATTTCTGAACCTTGTTTACTTGGCGGCTCCCACGACGTTTGGCGAGCTGCTCTCTCTGCTCTCCTCCCCGCCCCCCTTTCCCCTCCCCCAGACAGCTGTGTTGTCAACAAACTAACAGAGCTGTAACCGTACCGCGTGTGAAAGCGTTCGCGAGCTATTCGAGCAGGGAGGCCATTTCTCAGTCCACGATGCACGCGTGAAGTCTCTGCCTCGACTGTCGTAAGTACCCGTCTTCTCATTCTCACATTCACTGGAAGCAGCGAGAAAACGCTAAGTAATTTCGCTGTAGTGTTGCCTGTAAAGACAGCTTGGTAAACTGACCGAAAGCCTGTTTGTGTTCTCAGAGAGTTTCCAAGTCCCTTTTTGTGTTGCTCTGCGTTTGTCGTATGTGTTCTACGATGTTATATTTGTTACCGTCTTCTTTAAACCTGTTCTGTTACTGTTGTTATTTTACGAGTGGGGAGTCTTGTAACGGAATCCCATTGCTTCGGTAGTTTCAATACTTGCCACATATTGATTAATTCCTCGTTCTATATCCTTTTGGTAGCATAAATAATAACAGAAAAAAGCAATATTAGTGTTTATATTCTCATGGACGTCGACATCATTAGAGAAGGAGTACATCTACATCTACATCCTGCTCATACTCTGCAAGCCACCGTATGGTGCGTAGTGGAGTAAATGCTTTTCAGACTAAGTATTCCGGCTTTTGCCATAAGCGATTTAGGTGGTAAGAAAAACTTACTTTGGGATGGTTGAACGGGAAATCGAACCCAAGTCCTCCCGAGTTCGAGTCCAGTGTCTTGCTACCGCAATAACATAGGTCTACAAATTTTTCTTTGCAAGTTTTTTCTTAATCAATTTAAGTGACTCTAACTTTTTTGATACGGTAAGATTATAAATGCTAACCGTTTCCCACTATCGCATAAGGGTCTTCCACAAAGTAGTGATGAAAATCCAGGAGAGTCATACAAAACAAATACTTCAAGAAAAAAAATTACAAAGTAACATGATAAAGTAAGGCACTCCTAACATTATAAAGAAGTATTATGTTATTCAGGTCTAGCACAAAAGCATAAATCTTAACGTTCCTACAGAGCGAGGTGGCTCAGTCTTTAGCACACTGGACTCGCATTCGGGAGGACGACGGTTCAATCCCGCGTCCGGCCATTCTGATTTATGTTTTCCGTGATTTCCCTAAATATACTTCAGGCAAATGCCGGGATGGTTCCTTTAACAGGGCACGGCCGACTTCTTTCCCCTTCCTTCCCTAATCCAATGAGACCCATGATCTCGCTGTCCCCCGGTTCTCCGTTGCGTTTTCTTCGGTGCACTGATCGAAGACACTCTCTGTGCAGAATCGAACAGCAGTTAGAAATCATGCTGACATCCCATCGGTCCTGGTAACCCCGTTCCATTTGTTTAAAGTTTCTCGTTAATAGCACCTAGATTTTATGGAAAATATCTGACTCGGGAGTTCAGAAAGTGCAGTTTCGAGCTCGTTGAGGCATCCAGTACTTCGAAGTTATTCAGCATGTTTCTTACTAATCTTTTCAGTTGCCCAGAAACATGTTGACAACTTATTTAAAGTGTATGCAAGATGATCTTTAAATTTAATTCATTTGGCCTCCAAATGTTTCATCTGTCATTAGTTTCCAAACGTCAGGGCTGATGGAAACCACCTCTTTTATCTAGGTATAGATAGTTACACACTGCGCGAACATTGAGAAAACTTTCTCAAACTTTCCCACTACTCCAGGCGCAGACAGATGCAGTACACTCTTTCTGTCCTGGCGGAGAGGGGGAGGGGGGGGGGGGTGGGTGAAAAAAAGGACTACTGACGTTCTAATTGGCCAAATGTTTTGAAACCAGTGCTCGTCTTTTGCACGACTGTCCCATAGTAAGCAGTGGGCCTTCCACACAACTTGAACACACTCGATGTCCGGCACATGAAATGTCCTGATCCCCACCCATTACGCCAAACTACGCAAAATACATCACTTTGACGAGGTCTGGAATAGTCTGCCGCTGCTTTTGCACTAAAAGCTTATTACAGATGTATCAGAAGTGACCAGGAGAATTAATACAGCCCCTTGAAGCTACGAAATTCGCAGAAGCAGGCATTAGTCGATTCATCATTCGTTGCTGAAATTTGTGTGAGAAACGATATGTAAAACAGACATGCAGGTTTCAGTACTACAGTATCACCGAAATATGTTGTCATTTGTATTATAGACTATAAAATTAAACATCTTTTTGCAGCAGGTGACATTGCAAACCTTTACAAAACAACATTGGCGTTACTATAACGACTAAATAGCTAGAATTTGCATACGTCATAGAAATTCTAAATTTGTGCCAAAAAATTGTATGAATGAACGTTCTAACGTAAGTACTTTACTCGAAATCAGCAACCAAAAATACATCAGAAAAAACTTTTATCTTTAAGAAAAAAATTTCGTTGTCGGCCAGTGTAATAAGAATCTCTCTGCCTTGCAAGACAAGAGTTTTTATAATTCATTAATGTTGGGTAAAGGAGACAAAGCAAAAATGTGAAAAACGGAGATAGTTAAATTGGGAATGCAAGAATCGTTGTCGGATCCATGTAGGGCATCTCGAATGAATCTGCTAACCAGTGTCGGGGAAGGAGGGGGTAAATGGGTAGACGGATATTAATGTTTTATTTGACTATTTTCGTTAATGGTGCATCACCTAGGTTACTATTATGAACATTCCAATTTTTAAACAAGCCTCACAAAGTACATATCTTTAGTCTTATTCCTTTAAGTATCTAGCATGTTCTTTTGAGCTCGGTTCCTGCCAGCAGACGACCATATTACAGTATCTGTGTATGTTGCTTTGAACTTTTTTCTTCTAAAAAGTATAAGGTATTTAATTAAATATTAGTAATGCACTCAGTATAACTTCCCTCTATCTAATATTACTAAAGAAAAATCTAATAATAATAATGATAATAATAATAATAATAATAATAATAGTAATAATGGTGGTGGTGGTGGTAATAGTAGTCGTAGTAGTAGTAGTAATAGTAGTAGTAGTGGGTTTACTAAAGAACTAACAATAATAATACAGAGAGGAATGAAAAAATAAAAAATAAAAGGAAAAAAGGAATATTTTTTGTCATTATTTTAAAAATATGTGGAGAAGGTGACAGATACAATTATTGAATGATTTTAAGTAATGTCAGAGGTTAGGGTATTTGACATTCAATTTCCTTTTCGCATTAGTGTCAGGAACCTTATCCATCCGAAAGTAAGTCGACAGTGTACTGGGTTGTTTCCTCTGCGAGATAGGTTAGGTATTGGAAATCCTTTCAAGGTCACCTACAGACCCGAAGAAAACTCGGCTTCAGAACCAAAGACAAGTTGCCATGCCTGGTGTACGGCATCTGTAAACAGATTAAACCGAATTTCATCTCCGTAACAGGCTTGTTGATTTCGTTCTTCGCACTGAGATTGTCATGGTTTCTGTATTTTAAAAGCAGTTCTAGCTCGCGTACTATTGCCTGCGCATAACTAAAGCCGAAGTGATCACTGTCACATCCCAGAAATCTGGATAGTGCACGACTCGACCAGCCGGCCATGTAAAGGCCCTCTATATTACCCGTTTCAAACTTTTTCAGGTGTCGGGAACAGGTGTGAAAAATTTAACAGGACGTAGAGGATGCTCTACTGAACGATTTCAGGTAGAGAACCTGGAGAAAACTGTGTATTTTTTATTTACATTACTTACAGTTAACTGTGAATGGCCGTCCCAGGTGGCCGAGCGGTTCTAGACGCTGCAGCCTGGAACTGCGCGACCGCTACGGTCGCAGGTTCGAATCGTGCCTCGGGCATGGATGTGTGTGATGTCCTTAGGTTAGTTAGGTTTAAGTAGTTCTAAGTTCTAGGGGACTGATACCTCAGAAGTTAAGTCCCATAGTGCTCAGAGCCATTTGAACCATTTTTGAACTGTGAATGCCATCACTGACACAATTAAGGTACCATTTGTACTGTATCTTAAAAATGTGCTGAAACTGACCGCCATCAGTCTCAATGCAAGATGACATCGACGAACAAGATTGTGACGGACGCTCACAAATATCTCTGGTATGTTTCGAATGACATCAAAGGCAGTTACAATTCCGTCAACTACGAAGGCTATTCGAAAAGTGAGGTCCGATCGGTCGCGAAATGAAAACCACAGTGAAAGTCAAACATTTTTTATCGGCCACAGTTAGCCACACATCCTGCTACCTCTCTAAATAGTCGCCGCTCCGACTTAAAATGGTTCAAATGGCTCTGAGCACTATGGGACTTAACAGCTGTGGTCATCAGTCCCCTAGAACTTAGCACTACTTAAACCTAACTAACCTAAGGATATCACACACATCCATGCCCGAGGCAGGATTCGAACCTGCGACCGTAGCAGTCGCGCGGTACCGGACTGCGCGCCTAGAACCGCGAGACCACCGCGGCCGGCGCTCCGACTTAGACATCTGTCGTGGCGATTTACAAACTTTCCAGTACCCTCGTTACAGCAAGCAGCCGCCTGTGCTTTCCATCAATTCTCTACGCTGGTCTGCCTTTCGTTGTTTGTGCAAAAATGTCTTCGTAGCTCGCGGTTCATGTGAGCAGAGATGAACAACGGAGGGAGCGAATTAACGGGTGTATTGTGGACGATCAAACACTTCCCATCGAAAACGTTGCAGGAGCCTCTTCTGTGCCCCCGCAGAAAGCGGCTGAAAATTGTCTTGAAGAAAGAAATGCGTGACATTTATGTTATGTGGGCTGCTTAGCTTCAGACGAAATCTCTCACCAAATCCACATACTTGGCGGGAGACACTGTTGTTTTAGGCATTTCAACGTGATCACTTTGCGCTCTGAACTGAAAAGAGCGACGTGAAGCGTAAAGACACTTCCCAACATATCTGTACAAAGTTCCATCGTATTTTCACAGTGGTTTCAAATTCACGCCTAATCGGACTTTACTTTCCGAATACGCCTCGTAATTCCATCTCGGTATCCACTGGGGTCTCAAACACAAGCGTCTTTACATATCCCCACAGAACATAATCAAGGGGATTGAGGTCAGGTGACCTCGGAAGCCATGGCACAGGACCTTCCCTTCCCATCCAGCAACCAGGAAATACAGCAATGAGATGATTGCGGACGTCAACTCTGAAGTGGGGCGGTGCACCGTTATGTTGTATCCACATCCTCCTCTACGTTCTACAACAACTCAGGTAGAACTCTTTGCACGAACCACAAGTGGGCAAAACCTGCATCATGACTTCCTACTAACCAGGCTCACCCTTCTTGTTTCCTTGCAGGAAATAAAGAATGTACATGTAAATAAACAGCACAGTACGTGTAAACTCATACGCATGTTAGTTGTAAATAAGCTAGAAAACAGTAATGCTAGAGAAAGCGGTAGAGAAGTTTACTTTCTTACCTTATTAAGCTGGCTTTTCCGACTCCAGGTTCCCTCTCTCAAATTGTTCAGTGGAACGTTCTCCATGCCCTGTTAAATTTTTGCACGTTCTTACTGAAACGCCCTGTACACTCTGTCATACCTGGCAACAACACTAAACATGAACAACATTAAAGCACCCTGGTAGCCTTTATATCTATCACAGAGAACTGAAAATGGATAATCATTTACATTCCCGCCGATGGCTTGTGTGTGTGCGAGTTTCGAAAGCACTCTTCAGTTCTCCAGGTTCGAAAAGGTCGTAGCATAACAACAGCACTTAGATACCCGATAAGAAAGCGACATTCCAGAGGACTCGGTATCACTTTTCCCGTTCCGGAATCTATGCACAGAATTCAGTCAAATCCGATGAATAACCCTACCTCGATGTTTAAGTAAGGTAGAACGGACACCAGAGTGCATTAGCGTTGTTCATGTTTAGTGTTGTTGCCAGGCCTGACAGAGTGTACAGGGTGTTTCCGTAAGAGCTTGCAAAAATTTAACAGGGCATAGAGAACGCTCCACGGAACAATTTAAGGTAGGGAACCTGGAGTTGGAGAAGCCAGCTTAAGGAGGTATGGAAGTAAACTTGTCTACCACTTTCTCTAGCGTTACTGTTTTCTAGCTTATTTACAGCTAACATGCATACGAGTTTACAAGTTCTGTGCTGTTTATTTACACGTACATTCTTTATTTTCAGCAAGGAAACAAGGAGGGCGAATATGATTACTAGCAAGTCATGGTTGTTGGTTGTTTTTGGAGACCAGACAGCGTGGTCATCGGTCTCATCGGATTAGGGAAGGATGGGGAAGGAAGTCGGCCGTGCCCTTTCAGAGGAACCATCCCGGCATTTGCCTGGAGTGATTTAGGGAAATCACGGAAAACCTAAATCAGGATGGCCGGACGCGGGATTGAACCGTCGTCCTCCCGAATGCGAGTCCAGTGTCTAACCAATGCGCCACCTCGCTCGGTAAGGAAGTCATGATGCAGGTTTTGTTTATTTGAGGTTCATGTAAAGAGTTCTACCTGAGTTGTTGCAGAACGTAGAGGAGGATGTGGATACGACACAACGGTGCACCGCCCCACTTCAGAGTGGATGTCCGCAACCGTCTCAGTGTTGTATTTCCTGCTCGCTGGATGGGAGGGGGAGGTCCTATTCCACGGCTTGCGAGGTCACCTGACCTGAGTCGCCTTGATTATGTTCTGTGGGGGTATCTGAAGCCACTTGTGTTTGAGACCCCAGTGGATACAGAGATGGAATTACGAGGCATATTCGGAAAGTAAGGTTCGATTAGGCGCGAAATGGAAACCACTGTGAAAATCCGATGGAACTTTGTACAGATATGTTGGGAAGTGTCTTTACGCTTCACGTCGCTCTTTTCAGTTCAGAGCGCAGAGCGCAGAGTGTCTCCCGCCAAGTATGTGGATATGGTGAGAGATTTCGCTTGAAGCTAAGCAGCCCACATAACATAAATGTCACGCATTTCTTTCTTCAAGACAATTTTCAGCCGCGTTCTGCAGGGGCACAGAAGAGGCTCCTGCGACGTTTTCGATGGGAAGTGTTTGATCATCCACAATATACCCGTTAATTCGCTCCCTCCGTTGTTCATCTCTGCTCACATGAACCGCGAGCTACGTAGACATTTTTGCATAAACAACGAAAGGCAGACCAGCGTAGAGAATTGATGGAAAGCACAGGCGGCTGCTTCCTGTAACGAGGGTACTGGAAAGTTTGTAAATCGCCACGACAGATGTCTAAGTCGGAGCGGCGACTATTCAGAGAGGTAGCTGAAAGGTGTGGCTTACTGTTGCGAATAAAAAATTTTGTCTTTTACAGTGGCTTTCATTTCGCGACCGATCGGACCTTCCTTTCCGAGCAGCCCTCGTAGTTGCCGGAATTGTAACTGCCTGTGATGTCATTCGAAACACACCGGGGATATTTGTCAGGGTCCGTCACAATCTTGTTCGCCGATGTAACACTTGCATTGAGATTGATGGCCGTCAGTTTCAGCACATTTTGAAGCTACAGTACAAATGGTACGTTCATTGTGTCAGTGATGGCATTTCCAGTTAACTGTAACTGTGGTAAATAAATAAGAACACAGTACTGTGATTTTATTCCTATTACCTCCTTAAGCTGGCTTCTCCGACCCCAGGTTCCCTATCTCAAATCGTTCAGTGGAGCATCCTCTACGACCTGTTAAGTGTTTTCACGCTCTTACGGAAACATCCTGTATAGTGGGCATCAGCAGCGTCAGATGTTGAGTGATCTCTGTGAAGGACGCGGAGATGCGGCGTACTCGCGTGAGACAGCGTTCTCGACACCTGACAAAGTTTGAAAGGGGCTTCTTAGTGGGTTTCCACTTGGCCGGCCGGTCTAATCGCGCAATATCCAGATTTCTGGGGATGTGACAGTGACCCGATGTTGGACTAAGTGCGAACATGAGGGCAGGCGTATGGTTGACAAGGCTGTCGTCGGCTGCGTCTGGCCAGCACAACGGAGGACCGTCGTAAGGTGCACGTAGCACATCGTAACCTCTTGACGCCTGCATCTTCTTTGCGTTAACAGGTAATTCGCTATCTGCAACATTCTGTGTCATCCTATACTACTGATGAAAGACTAACAGCAGCGGGAGGAAAGAATTACCGTCCAGTGCATACGCTTCCGTTAACACCACAGCAAAAACTTCTGCATTTACAGCAGTGCTGTGACCAGGAAGCGTGGACTGCTGGTGAATGGCCTCGTGTTGCGTTCAGCGATGAATCGCGATTCTGCACGACCCTGGATGACCTTCGTTGTAGAGTATGACGGCGACATGGGAAGAGGCCCCATTCTTCCAATGCTTTGAAGGCGTCGTGGTATGGGGATCCATCAGGTATGACTTCGGTCACGGCTGATAGTCACTGAGGGAAATCTGACGACACAACAGCACATTACGGACATTCTGCGTGCTCACGTGTTACAACATTATCGTGGTGACAATCTTGAACAAGACAATAAGCGTACAGCCATGGCACGTGTCTCTATGAACTGTCTGCGTGATCTTCAGATACTCACACGGCCAGCAAAGTCCCCAGATCAGTCCCCGATAGACCATGTGTGGGACCAGCTAGGACGTCAATTCCGCCCCTGTGCCAGTACTCCATATTAGCGACCTCAGTAGTCATAAGACATCGTGAGAGAGCAAAATGGAGCGCTCCGCGGAACTCACGGGCTTCGAATGTGGTCAGGTGATTGGATATCACTTGTGTCATACGTCTGTACGCGAGATTTCCAAACTCCTAAACATCCCTAGGTCCACAGTTTACGATGTGATAGTGAAGTGGAAACGTGAAGGGACGCGTACAGCACAAAAGGGTACAGGCCGACCTCGTCTGTTGACTGATAGAGATCGCCGACGACAGTTGAAGACGGAAGAGTGGAAGCTGCCATCAAGGATAAGGGTGGGCCAACGCCATACTCAATTCCAGCATTACCGATGGAGGGCGCCACGAACTTGTAGGTCATTTTCAGCCAGACGTCTGGATACTTTTGATCATGTAGTGTAGATAAATAGCTACAAAGAGAGAGAGAGAGAGAGAGAGAGAGAGGAGTGCCGTTGTGTTTACACCTCTCAAGGAATTCAGTCGCTCATAAACGATAAATTCTGAAATCGTTTTAAGCAGCAAGGATTGCAAGAAAGACTGTGGAATTTGGAAACACAGGTAGTGCCAAAGTTGTAACTGTGAAGTAGGTAATGAGTCGTGCCTGGGTAGTTCAGTTGGTTAGGGTAGATTCTATACCCAATTTGCAGTGGTACTAGCCCTTTCGTTAACTATAATCCATTGTAGATCCTTCGGAAGAAGAACAATGCCCAGTAACTGGAAGAAAGCACAGGACACACCCTTATTCAAGAATAGTAGCAGATGTGATCCACAGAAGTACCACCCAATATCCTTGCCGTCAATTTGTTGTAGAATATTAGAACATGTTCTGACATCAAACACATTGAGGTTTCGGTATCTCGAACAGAATGCCTTATACAAGAATAGTAGCAGATGTGATCCACAGAAGTATCGTCCAATATCCTTGACGTCAATTTGTTGTAGAATCTTAGAACATATTCTGAGATCAAACACATTGAGGTTTCGGTATCTCGAACAGAATGACCTCCTCCGTCCCAACAAGCACTGATTTCGAAAAGCATCGATCATCCGAAACCCAATTCGCTCTCTTTTCACGACATACTGAAAGCCATCAATCAAGGTAGTCAGATAGATGCAGTATTTCTTGATTTACGAAAAGCATTTGACTTAGTACCACACATTCGCTTATTATCAAAAATACGGTCGTATGGGATATCGAGTGAAACTTGTGACTGGACTGAGGATTTATTGGTAGGGAGGACGCAGCAAGTTATGTTGGATGAAGAATCGTCGAAAGGTGTGGAGCTAACTTCGTGTTACCCCAGGGAAGTTTGTTGGATCCCTTGCGATTCATGTTATATCTTAATGACCTTGCACTTGAAGAGCTTTCAGGTGTCTTGACCAGACTTTTTTATTATTCCCAATATTTTTGGAAATAACAAGGAGTGAGGTCAGACACCAGAAAGTTATTGTAATTCATCGAAATAACCGCTTCAGGTCACAGTCTTTTCCTTCAAATTGCAGTTAATGACCTTGCAGACATTGTTGAAAGTTACCTAAGACTTTTCGTAGATGTTGCGGCTATCTGTAATGAAGTATGCTCTGAAAGAAACTGCACAAATATTCAGTCAGTTCTTGATAAGATTTCAAAGTGGTGCAAAGATTAGCAACTTGCTCTAGATGTTCAGAAATGTAAAACTGTGCATTTCAAAAACAGAAGAAAACGGAGAACCCTTAGATTATAATATCAGTAGAAATATCGTAGAAAAAAGTACCTGGGTGCAACACTTCTTAGAGACGTAAAATCGGACGATCACATAGGCTCGGTCGTGGGTAAATCAGGTGGCAAACTTCGGTTTGTTGGTAGAATACAAGGGAAATGCATTGAATCTACAAAGGAGACTGCTTACAAACCAAACATGTGACGCTTCCTAGAATATTGCTCAAGAGTGTGGGACTCGTACCAAGTAGGACTCACACAGGGTAATGGACGCGTACAGTGAGGGGCAAAACGAATGGTCACATGTTTTTTTGACGTGAGGGAGAGTATCACAGAGATGTATAAAACATTCTCGGACTTCTTGCCACGTCAATTCAGGGTAACACCTCGAGGTTTCGAGGATTATCTCCATCATTTTCATCTGGAGCAACTTACTCTCGACAAAGACGATTGAGGTTATCGTCGAAAGCTCGAGGTTTCACCCGAAATTGGCGCGTCAAGAAGTCCGAGAACTGACTCCTGACAAAGACGATGGAGGTAATCATCTAAAGCTCGAGGTTTTACCCTGAACTGACGCGATAAGTAGTCAGAGAATGTTTCATACAACAGTACCGTCGACCAAGACTTCGTTCCCATGTCACAGAGATGTTGAAAGAATTGAACTTGTAGATTCTTGAAGATAGACGTAAACTATCCCAAGAATGTCTACTTACCCTGTTTCAGAACCGGCTTTGAATGATGACTCTAGGAATGTACCACTCCCACAGGTATCATGAGGACAAGATTAAATCGATCACAGCACTCACAGAGGCATTTTACTCTTCCCGCGCTCAGGACGTGAAGGGGACGAAAAAAAGCCATAATAACTGGTACAATGGAACGTATCCTCTGCCCTATATTTCTGAGTGGCTTGCGTAGTATGGCTGAGAGGTAGACCATGAAAGGCAATTTTCTTGAGTTCAGGCCCTGGGAAGATTCAAAACAGTGCTTGCTTCGCTGAAGACTGAGTGGTTGGTTTTACTTTGTGTGTTAGTTGCTGCATTATTTTAATGTGATTACTACCAGTAGTTTTCACCCTCACTCCTTCAGTGTCTGGGTATAATCACGTACTTCTTTTAGCAGATGCAGAACAGTCGACAGCAGCTACAGGGCAACAATTATTGAACTATATGAAATAAAATCGTCATAACGTCTAAACGGTTTGCGTTAGGACATTCAAACTGCGCGGTTGGCCGCGGGGCATGATGGGAATCAATATGTGCATGCATGGTTTGGTTTAGCGACGAAGCCCACTTTCATTTGGATGGGTTCGTCAATAAGCAAAATTGGCGTATTTGGAGACTGAGAATCCTCATTTCGCGATCGTGAAGTCTCTTCACCCCGAACAGGTGACTGTGAGATGTGCAATGTCCAGTCACGGAATAATCGGTGCGATATTCCTTGATGGCACGGTGACTACCGAACGGTACGTGAAGGTTTTGGAAGATGATTTCATCCCCATTTTCCAAAGTGACCCTGATGTTAACAAGATGTGGTTCATACAAATCGGAGCTCGACCACATTGAAGCAGGAAATTGTTTGATGTCCTGGAGGACTTTGGGAACCGCATTGTGGCTTTCGGGTATGCAGAGCCCACTGGCATGGGCCTCGATTGGCCGGCATATTCTTCGGATCTGAGCATATTCGACTCCTTTTTGTGGGACTGTATTAAAGACAAGGTGTGCAACAATAACCCCAAAACCATTGCTGAGCTGCAAACAACCATTCAGGTGGTCATCGACAGCATCGATGTTCCGACACTTCAGCGGGTCATGCAGAATTTAGCTATCTGTCTGCGCCACTTCATTGCCAATAATGTCAGACATATCGAACATACCTACATCCGAATATATGTAGTGACGTTTACATGTTCAATAAAGTGTGTGCAGTCCGTATTTTATAACTAATTTACATTTTTTTCCAGTACTTGTCACGATATAGTTCATTATCAATAATTTCATAGTGAACACCGAACGAAGTGGTGCAGTGGTTAGCACACTGACTCGTATTTACGAGGACGACTGTTCGAACACCCTCCGGCAATCTTGATTTAGGTTTTCCGTGATTTCCGCTTCAGGAAAATGCCTGGATGGTTCCTTTGAAAGGGTACGGCCGATTTCCTCCCCTATCCTTCCCTCATCCGGTGGGAACGATGACCTCGCCGTTTGGTCCACTCCCCCAAACTAACGAACCATAGTGAAGATTGTAAAGTACCTAGGCTGTATCCCCGAGGGCTCTGGTCATCAGGACTTCCTACGACTATGACTTGTGTGACCAACGGAGAAATAGCGTTGCGTAAGAAAAGCGACGCGTTTCGCCACTGGCTTGAACGGAGCTTACAAAAGAGCCCCGAAATGTTAATGGAGGACTTTCTCGAAGAAGTCAACGCGGTAGATACCGGGAAGCCGAAGTAAATTGTCGAAACGTTTAGGCGGTGACCTTAACGTGCTTCTGCGTCCAGTCCTGGTGTTGCAACATTAAGAGCAGAGGAATTCCCGCCCGAAGCGGCCTGACATGATTACCGACGCGTACGCGCGGGTTCACGGCTTGACCCTGTCGTGTCGCTTCTTGTCTCTGCCACACGATCTTTTCTTTTGTTCACTGTTTATTGGAAAGCAGGTTGTTTAAGCTGAAAGGAAACTACACTGCAGGTGACTTCAATACATTGGCGCGAAAGGCAAGGTTAACAATGTGCAACCAGGGAAGGAGCTGGGCGTTTAGGCGGATGTATGATGGGACTACCATAAGTCGGAAAAATTCAAATTTCCTAGATTTTACTCTTCTACCTGGCATCCTGGAAGGAATTTCAAGAAAATTTCGATTGGCCTACATTCCGAGCCATTTTATTATTGTGACTGTCATTGAGTACAATTCGAATCGCGTAAAAGAATTGGGATATTTCAGCCAAGTATAACGGCTCTCACTGTCGAGGACTTGCAGCCTTTGAGTTGATGCGAGACTAGGGGATGGTGGAGAGGGGCGAGCCCTTGACGTCTCCTCGGTCTCCTCGAAGCATAAGTACGCTTGCTGAATGTTCCTCGTAGTGTTCGGACGTATCGTTCCTCAACAAACGTGTGAAAATGTCGAAGACGATTATAAATCCCGCGATATTTTCTCATATAAGTTTCAAGATTCTAAAGCAGAAAGAGACGAATATAAAACGCGATGTCTAATTTGTCCTGCACGGGCATAACGTTGAGGGCGTAAAGAAATTCTGATCATACGTTAAGGCTGTTAGAGGTTCAAGGTAGTGTCCTGACACTCTTATGGATGACACAAGCGCTGACACTGAAGATAGCAAAGTAAAAGCACATGTATCATTACAAATGAAAGCACCCGCTTTAATTTTCATTCAATTGTAGTGGCGTTGAGAAACACTTGAAATCATTAAAACCGAAAATGACTCCAAGGTCGAATGGGACTGCTGTTAGATTTCATACAGAATTGGCGGCTGATCTGCTCCCCCCCTTCCGGCCGGTGTTGGCGAGCGGTTCTAGGCGCTTTAGTCTGGAACCGCGCGACCGCTACGGTCGCAGGTTCGAATCCTGCCTCGGGCATGGTTGTGTGTGATGTCCTTAGGTTAGTTAGGTTTAAGTAGTTCTAAGTTCTAGGGGACTGATGACCGCAGATGTTAAGTCCCATAGTGCTCAGAGCCATTTGAACCATTTATTGTCACGACTGTGGGGAATAAACAAGGAACCGATTGTTACTTAAATATATATTAATAAAAAATTATCATAAGAACTGTACTACACGAACTACTATAAAATGACGTATGTGCAAGAAACGTTTCATTTCGATTAAGTCACGACTGATGGAAGTCATGCGTAATGCAACAACAGACACTGCCTTGAATTATTTTTCTCTGCTAACCACCTTTGTAAGACTTACATATCCAACATTTTTAACTATCGGCATGAATGCCTCTTATTCAAAACATTAACGATACGTGAAATTTTTTGAATGGTTTAGGTGCTTCAAATTCGATTGTGTCACTCCGGATATATGCACAATGCGGCGCTACGCTTTCTTGTCACGGCCGATCGCGCGCTAGGCAGGAAGGGCTGCACAAATTGCAGTCATAAGCGGTTCTTGTGCGACGAAAATGAGTAACTTCAAAATTTTGTAAAAATGCTTGCAGGGCATCGTAGCAGCTAAAATTTTGACAACGCATTTCTTTCGTTGTATTCTTTGTGCGTAACAAATTTTAGGGTGGGTGTCGACAGTCGTAACTCTGCGGCTGGATGTTACTATATGTTTATTGCCGCCTGTAGTGATTGACAAGACATCTTTCCGATCTTGAAACTGCAGCTTTGTCTTTTGTAGGGCAGAAAGTGGCATTTTTCTCATTCCAAAGATTGCATGTGGATCACATATGAAACACAGATAATAACACGCACAATCGTCTCAGTACGACAGCACAGGTACTGTTCGTTCACGGACGGTTGGTAAACTACTGCGTGATTAAGCTGTGCAGCAGGGCGGATGTGGGAGGGGGGGTGGGGGTTGTCCTTGTGCGTGTCGTCCAGGTACAATACGACAATAGTGTATGTATCGTTGGTGAGAGTGGAGAATGTGCCCTGTTAGCAGGCGTCGGACTGCCTGTCGGGTGTCGAAGTGGTCCTTTCCGGCAGCTCATTAATGTGTGAGCAGTCGACGGCGGAAAGCTTAAGGATTCTATTTCGTCTCTTTTATGTAAAGGCTCGGACACGCCTTGACTGCAACATAGCGCAGAAACCGCCGCAGCTCCAAGAAAATGGCATGACGTCTCGTGAACTGCGTGATAGCCAAAGAAACACAAATTATGTAGCTATTTCTAAAGTGACAGTTTCTCCGTCACAGTCGGCTACTCTAAATCTGACGTTATTTAGAGTCTCAATAATTTCTCTTTCATATTCAGGATGAAGGATATAACAGGGACATGAAGGTCCAAAATGTAGAACGCCATGATAAGATCGCTGGTTAAGCACTGAAAGTTAAAATTCGACATACAGTATTTTATTATTTTAAAACATAAGTACACCTTAAATGAAGGACAACAAGGTGGTGCAGTTGCCTCACCTAGTACCTGACATAACCTTTTTATTCAAAAAGTCTACGCCCCAGATTTCAGGAGAGGACAACTGTCTCCTCTTTTCGCCCCTCTCCCCTCCCCGTGCGGAATCTTATATCTAAGGTGTATTGTTCATTTGCGGGCCCACAACTTCAAAGAACTTCGTGAAAGAAAACATTGTCCGTATTAGACTGTAATTTATTCGTTTTGCGATTGGAGAATTTCGACCCTAAGTCGTTTTCAAGCGCCTACAAAATACACAACATGGACAAGTATGACATTGAATATATACACTGGCATACAGTCGAAGACACATTCCATATTTGAAGCCATATCGCAAATACTTAATCTGAACGAAAACATTGTCCTAGAAGCATAAATCACGTCATCTCACGTGTAAACCACAAGACTGCCATTTACTGATTGAGGCTGAAATCAGCTGTTCTAATTTCTAGAAGAGATACATCCAAAGATAACATAGATCACTGCCGATAATGCACGTCCTTGCATATCACATGCTTTGCTGGCGTGCCAATAAGTACAAGTTAATCTTAAGTAAAAAACCAGATTTTATGAAACATATGTTACATCGTCAAAATAGATGAATGAAACATGCGTTACAACGTCGAAGTGGTATGTATGAATATACACATTATAAAACAATATTTATACATATTGAAAGTACAAATCCAGGTATGAATTATAAGTGACGATCAGTACGAAACGATTATAATAACGACATTGTAAGGAGGCAAAATAATGTGCCAGGGTATAGTTTTGTCAAGGATTAGATACGGATGAGAGAGTGTTAGTTAGTGTCATATTATCCGTCTAAATGGACTATTACGGAAACAGATCAGCGCAATGAAATATAATAAATGTACACAATGTCTACTTCACACTTCTGTTACCTCTCAGTGCAGTATAATTGTAATAGGAGCCTATAATTGAAACTAAGGTAATGTAAATTATTTATGAAGAAAATGAGGGACTTAACTGGAGATGGAAAATTAGGTACGAATGACAGTTGAAGTACCTAAGATACTTATGTTTTAAAATAATGAAATGATATAATATCAAACTTGAGATTTCAACACTTAACCTGGGAGCCGCAGCAACTTTTGTTTTGTTTTAATTATTCGAAATCGTAACTACGCTATTGTTAACGTAAATCGCCACATTGAGAAAGAATGACCAAAATGGATCCAACTCAGAGGATGTCTAAACTGGTGAACCACCAACAATCAGACCCAACAATATACTCTTTTTGTTTCACAGGGGAGATCATTGTTACGCCAAGCTCAGCCGCTGATGAGCCGTCAAAAGAAAAGCGAGTGCTAGGTGCCTCGTTGATATCAATGGGAGCAATAACAGCATGGGAGTGAGTCGGAACGGATCAGAATGACCGGATTTCGGGATAAGGGTTTGTTATACCACGACATTTACGTGTGATGTTGTGGCAGTGACTGGTGTGTGGATCCAGTTGACAGAAGAGGGTCCGCCGGCCGTTGGTGGCCGAGCGGTTCTAGGCGTTTCAGTCCGGAACCGCACGACTGCTACGGTCGCAGGTTCGAATCCTGCTTTGGGCATGGGTGTGTGTGATGTCCTTAGGTTAGTTAGGTTTAACTAGTTCTAAGTTCTGTGGTACTGATGACTTCAGATGTTAAGTCCCATAGTGCTCAGAGCCATTTGAAGAGGGTCCACGTAGAGAATAGTGGGTTCTGCATCGCCTCCATCTTGCCAGCAGTGGCGTAGCGGACTGTACATCTTCGACCATTTTGGAGCATCAGTATGGCTCCGGAACTGTTTGCGTCGGCAGTTCAACGCAGTTTGTTAAGAACCTAGACAAGTGCAACGAATATAAAAAATCGCCCTCCATGTTCTAGAAACCATTAACGCTTCAAACTGAAATGGGCACGTGAATGGCGAGTTGCTTTGTGTAGTGTTTTGGGATGAGTTCTGTCAAGTCTGTCCTACGGTAAGCCGGCCGCGGTGGTCTCGCGGTTCTAGGCGCTCAGTCCGGAACCGCGCGACTGCTACGGTCGCAGGTTCGAATCCTGCCTTGGGCATGAATGTGTGTGATGTCCTTAGGTTAGTTAGGTTTAAGTAGTTCTAAGTTCTAGGGGACTGATGACCGCAGTTGTTAAGTCCCATAGTGCTCATAGCCATTTGAACCATTTTTTGTGCTACGGTAAATGCCACATTAGTGTTCAAAGCTACCTACGCTGTGGAGGGTACTTCGTAACAATGTTAGTAGTTCTCTGTGGGAGAGGGAACACTGACCGTCTATATGCGTCTGTACGGACCCTAATATCCCTTATCCTTGCTGCTTTGACTGCAAGAGCTCTCAGTACAAGACGTTTGCAAATTTTACTCCTAGTAAGAAAAATGTTGTGGTGGGCACTGACTACATGAGGTGCACGTGTTGGCTGCTTCAGAAAATCGGTAAAAGAGACTGAGTGATCCTGCTGGATCGTACACTATCCGACCGGAAGTACCCGGGCACATAGTAGTGGACATTAATAAAATGTGTATCCATCCTTTGCCTTTATGATGGCTTGAGCTGTGCTAGAATCACTTTGAATTATGTGCCTGAAAGTCTGTGGAGGAATGGCAGTGAAGGTAGTGACCTCGGCCGGGAGAAAAGTCGACTTCTAACTCATCCCAAAGGTATTCTATTAGGTTTGGGTCGAGACTCTGGGCAGGTCAATGTTATTGTCCACAAACCTGTGCCTCGCAGATGCTGCTTTCTGAAAGGGTGTTACAGCATTTGTCATGCTGATGCAACCATAGTTTCCTAAGTGTTCCTCTGCTGTAAGTAGTGCACAGTGCTATATACTGTGTTCAAGTCCTTCCGCATTAAGAGTTTTCGTTAAGCGCAATAAGGGGACCACTCGTTTCCGGTCATCCACTGCCTAGTGGCATCTCTCCTTGTACCACGTCACACCTTGCTTAGCACTGACCACAGAGGTGTGTGGTTAATGATGATCTGCTCGACCATTGTACCCCACTGTTTTTGACACCCTACGCACAGTCACTGTGCCAGTTGGATTGTTGGTATCACTTTGGAACTCACGAGTGATTCCTTCCGCTGATTTCATGCGATTTTTTACAACCGCTTTCCGCACTGTTCGACGAACCCTGTCCCTCGTTACAAGTCGTCTGAGTGGTCTTGCTTTACTGTGGTCGTTACTTCGAGTTTTTGCTTCACACTCTCATCACAAACAGTCGATTTGGGCGGCTTTAGTGGGGCTGACATGTCCTTCATGGCTTTGTTACTCAGGTGACATGTTCGAAGTCGCAGAGCTCTCCTGGCTGATCCGTTCTGCTGATGGAACTCTACAGATCAGTTAAGTTACCATTACCTGGATGGTCCAAAAACCATCTATCTTGCAGTTTTGGCGCTTTCCTTCGTACATGAAGCCTATCAGTCACTGCTTTTTCGTGAAAATTGCTAGCTATAATCTGAAATATATAAAAATTAAAATCACTCAGAAGTATTTATTTTTGTGACAAGGAATATCATCCAATTTTCTTCTCTCGTCTTGGGAGCACATTTTCGCACTCATTGACAAAAATAATTTATTCGCTAAGCGAAACATTATACTACAATTCAATTCCTTGTCTTTAAAGCTTGACCATATAATTGTACTGAACTCTCCACCACTTTATATGACACACTATAAGCTGTACCCAAGACGTGTGCTACACATTTCTTAACGACCAAAGTGCAGAATGTCAAGACGATCATCACGTTGCAAATGGTTCAAATGGCTCTAAGCACTATGGGACTTAATATCTGAGGTCATCAGCCCCTTAGACTTATAACTACTTAAACCTAACTAACCTAAGAACATCACACACATCCATGCCAGAGGCAGGATTCGAACCTGCGACCGTAGTAGCAGCGCGGTTCCGGACTCAAGCGCCTAGAACCGCTCGGCTACAGCGGCCGGCATCACGTTGCAACCCAGCTACGTAAATCAAGGACGGCGGGTCAGTAATTTGTACCAGTTGTAAAAAAAAACAGTGTAAAAAGTCATGTGCGCAACCGTTTGAAGACAAGTGATTAATCACTCAGATCAGATTATGATTAAATGAAAAACAGATAATTGACTTGACGCAATTTCGGAAGGTCAAACCTAACACTGTACCCACTCTCACTCAGTTAAATCAGATAGAAGAGAGGTATAATTAATACAGGGATATTCACAAGAACGAGTCCTTGTGGAGTTCTCAAGTACTTTTTTTTTGCCGTCGAATTTCTGATTTGTTCGATGCTATCCACTACGTATTCCTCTCTTGTGCCAGTCTCTTGGACTCGATTAGCACCTAAAACAGAGTACTACTACGCTCACGTAAGTCAGTAGACAATGTATCACAGTTCTGATTCGTAAATCCTGCTGTGGCGTAGTTGCAGAGTGCTCCATTAACGAGCAGTAATGCCAGAACGTGCAGAATATGGCAGTCACATGATTTTTTTCATCGCTGCGTTAAAAAAATATGAGAGAATTGTAATGAAGCAGTGGAGTCTGCTACCCTAGACCAGGCAGAAGCCTTAATTGGCAAAATATATTAACGAGTAGGGAAAAAATAATAAAGTGCGTGGCTGCTTGCCCACTGTGAGAAAATTGTTCGCTCTAGGAAAAAATATCAAAGAAGCAGGAGCACGTAAGAAAAGTTCACTAGAGCCCGTGAACTTTCAGCCAACGCTTCCAACAAGACGACTCCCAAAGATTTCTTACCCAGAGTGTTAAGTCTCTTCTGCACTGAAGTGTAAACTCCTATCCTCGTCTGTTCTCTTTCCAGACAAGTCACCAATTTCCTACTTCCAGAAAAGTGCGTCAAGGTGTGTACATCATTTAATCATTTGTGTTCACCCGTCGGTATCATGAGCCGTGGACTTGTCAAAAGTTTTATGAAGAACCTAACAAGCTTCAGTTTTTTTTAAATCAACAATGTATATTGTTACTATTGTCGCTCTTGGTGTCTTCACCAAGTGCTGATGTGAGCCATTGCTTTTCAGGAGAATTGTTCGCGTTTGTATAACCAGTATGTCTGGAAATGTTAAGGATGGATATATCACGCACCAGCTGTCTTTATACGAGCTTTTAATTAGCACTTGGTAACTCCTTGTTACATATGTACTCTTTCAGTTTTGTGGAGAGAGTGTAGTCAGATGAAGGCAGGTACAAATGCCGTGGGTGGCACAGCATTCCAAGGTCCCACTTATGAATGGCAGCCTTTGGGACAATAAATTTGTCCATACACGCCTCCTTGCCTCAGCTTCTGCGATTAATTTTTTGCTACAGCGAATAATTTAAGTTGTAATGAACATGAGCTTCTGTCATCATAGGAAGGATTTTGGATCACTGAGGTTCTGTTATGATTTAAAAGTTTAGGAGTCCAACAGAAAGATGCTTAAACTAGTTATCTATAATAATGATGGAAGCTGAAGAAATGAATTAAAATTTGTACCATTGCCAGGACTTGAACGCGGGTCATTTTGTTTTCAAGGCAGATGTGCTAACCATTACACCACTGTAGCAGATTAGGTAAGTCAGCTCCATGGCATACTCTAGTCCATTGCCCTTACTAACACAAAACTTCAGTTGACATCTTCAGCTTATTTTCGCTTTCTTAAATCGTCAGTATTGCTGAAGCTCTCCTGTATTGGAATAGCACCCCAGCTTTGGACAAAGTGTGGAAGACCTGCCTGTACCTCAGGTAAATGGGTTCTGTAGATCTGATACAATTAAATTCTCCTTGAGACATATTAGTCTCTTCTTGTTCAAATAGGACCCATCATTCTGTTAACTGTTTTATGTCCATCATTAACTTCAGGGTATTCAACGAGTTATTCACAAGACATTTTTATTCACATACTAACAAATTTAGGTTGTCATTGCCTTATTATTGACCGCATCTCGCCGTTATAGCTTATCATTTTGCTTTTTTGTTCATTCGTTTATTTCAAAAATGAAAGTTTCATATATCCTTCTTATGATACATAAATTCTAGGGTTCCCGTTCTTATGGCGCCATATGAAAGTTAGATGCAATTATAGGATTTGTTGAATCGAGTGAACAGTCTATTCAGCTCAGAACATGGCTTCAGTCTAAACCTTATTCAGAAGAAATGTATTGAGGATTACCAGAACTGAGGTCAGCCACAAACTTGACATAAAGATGGGGATCCCGTAATAGATAAAGAGAAGGAATTCTGCAATCTTTTACGAAAATAACACGTGACGGATGAAGCAAGGACATAAGAAGCTGACTAACACAGGAACACATGTGTGCCCGCAGAAATTATTCCAAGTCGAGACAGAATTCTAAGATTTCCAATTTTGATTAATTGATTTAACTGATCTGGGGAATTTGAGAACGTACAGCCCAACGAAATACATTTTACAGTAATAAAGCAATGCCTAATTTATCTTAAGCGATGGATAGGCGTCCACTAAATCATCTTGATACGGAAAAGGTAAGCATATTGCTTTAGTAGATGGTAAGTAGGGGTTTGGAGTAAAATAATTTTGAGTACTGAGCCACGTCATTGCAGATCACTTAGATAACTAAATTGTTGACGTTTCGACCGGTTATCTTCAGAACGAGACCGCAGCAAGTCGATCGAAACGTCGGCAATTTAGTTGCTTTAGTAGTTTACAATGACGCGGCTCAATACCCAAAATTATTTTATTCCAAAATGACAACGGCCGTGGAAGTCTACGAACTTATATGCAATTTATCAATATGTATGCCACTATTTTGATTCAGCGATCTACTATTACATCCTTTCCATGATCAACTTCAGGGTATTCAACAAATTATTCAAAAGACATATTTTTTCTCATATGCTAACAAATTTAGGCTGACATTTTAAATGAAAAATCTGAAATAGAAAACAAAATCCGAACGATTCAGGAAGTCTTGTTGGATAGAAATAAAGAAAAAGCAGGTAATAATGTCAAATCTGTGCTTCTTAACGTTGTGAAACGGTAACACTACAAAAAATCTCAGGACGTCCCGCTGTGGTCGGCTGTGCTAAATTTGCGGTTTAATAAGATCGCGAACAATTTCTGATAGAAATGCAAAAGAATTTTATAACGGGGTCTATTGCCGCTCCTTGCGGACGTCTAAGCACGGAAAGATTACATTCTTTGTCAAAAAAGTCTACTAGTACCAAACACGGTCTTAATTTAAGAGATAAATATCTGAGACTCAACGTTTGTAGCACAGCATTCTACGGAAGTGAACCATGGGTTGTGAGAAAACAAGAACCTTAATTTAAGAAAGAAATTTCTGAGAATATAAGTCTCGAGCACAACACGGTACGGAAGTGAAACTTGAACTGTGGGAGAACATGGGACTGGAAACGCCCGAGATGCAATGTCACAGAATCATGTTGAAACGTAAATGGAATAATTAGATAAGAAATGTGAAGATTCTCCACTGAATCGGCGAAGAAAGAACTGTTTAAAAACTCCAAGAGGAAGAAGGTACACAATGATAGGACTTGCGTTAAGATATGAGAAAATAATATTTCCACCGTTCTGGAGGGACGAGTAGATGGCAAAAAATGTGGATAAGTACAGGGATTGGAATGTGTAATTTCAATAAACGATTGTGGACGATGGGTGTAAGCAATATGTGTATTGTGTCTCTGAGATGAAGAGTTTAGCACAGGAGAGGAAATCTTAGCAGACTGAATCGACTCAGTCAGAAGACTGATGACAAAGAAAAAGCAGACTGCCAAGATTCGGCGAAATATCATTCCAAACGTAGGTAGCAGGCATACGAAATTCGAGAACACTTCTTGGATGGTTCGTGGAAATTGCGTCTACTTGTTGATAAGGGATTGCAAGAAACTTGTACGCCAGGATAGTTTCATATTCTTTAGCTTCAGTGGTGGATGAGCTCAGCTCAATCGTGCTCCTTTCGAATAAATTCCATTTTCAGCTCGCTGTTAAGTCTGATATCCTTACAAGGGAAAGAGAGAAGGGGAAGGAGTACTGAGTGAACACAAAAGAAAATAAAGGAAACGAACGATGTCGCAGCCTGCCGAGTTCTCAGGAGTAGGGGACGCAAGATGTACTCACTCACATAAACACACACACACACACACACACACACACACACACACACACACACGCACTCTCTCTCTCTCTCTTTCTCCTCCCCCCCTCCCTCCCTCTCTCTCTCTCTCTCTCACACACACACACACACACACGCACACACGCAACTCTATTTTTCTCTGGGATAATGGACAACGTTGTCCCAGAAATAAATTAATAAGAGTTCCAATATCCGAGTTCCGAGGAAACTTTTCGGGTCGTTTCCTTTGGTTTGGTTGAGGGGCGAATGCTGGATCGGGTAGTCCCCCGCCATTCACTTACAGTTGGGAATCCCTCTGACCCACAATCAGCTCGCTTGCTATTTGACTGAAAGGAGCTGAGACTCTGTAATATATCTGAACTCGAACAGTCCCCACTGCTCCTTGGAACACACAAAAATTGTTGGACGGATAGTCCCTGAAAAGATGACTGTAAAAGAACTGTCTGTGTATTTTAACTTAAGTGTTTGGCTTGAGTCACTATTTATTACGTCGCTAAAGGTACAAAGCCAACGGCTTTGTCGCAACACCGGCTCCTGTCGGATCACTGAAGTTAAGCGCTGCGTGGCTTGGCTAGCACTTGGATGGGTGACCGTCCTGGTTGTCAAGCACTTTTGGCAAGTGAAATGCGCTCAGTCCTCCAGAGGCCAATTGAGGAGCTACTTGATTGAAAAGTGGCAACGGCCGCGAGAGTGGTGTGCTGGCCATGTGCCCTTCCGTATCCTCATCTAGTGATGCCTATCGTCTGAGGGTGACATGTCGATCGGTGGGTACCGTTGGGCCTTCGTAGGCCTGTTTGGAAGGAGTTTAAATGCAATAGTGTGATGCGACTTCATGGCTCTTCGCGAAAAATATAAAGGTGCAGTCACATGAAAAATAAGAGAGATGGGAAAAAGTAAGTAAACCGTTTATTATTTCAAAAGTAATTATAACGATTAATACCTCTACCCCACTGTGAGTCAAGGCGGTCACTGCCTTTATGGACAAATCTTTGCACCTGCCTACGGAACCATGGTCCTACCCAGGCGTGCACCTCTTCATCTGAAGCCAACTGACGGCCACGTACAGTCAGTTCCACAAGAAAGTGTACGCCATATTTTTAAATGTAACATCCGCTCGACATCTCTTAGTGGTCTCGAATCTGTGATCAATACACTTTTGCGCAGTGTATAGATGCACAGTATGAGAGTTGAATGTTTTGTTTGGTCGGTTGCAGTTTGGAATGAATCCAAAATATCTGAAGCGTCACTTCTTAATATTTCTATTTATATATTCATCAAAAACGCCTTCTGAGGTCCGTTAAGAAGCTATTTGGTTCGAACGAGCAAGTGGATAATGATCCGAAACATCGTAGCCGCCTGTGTACAGCGTGGAAACAAGAGAGTGGGGTGTCCAAAATGGACTGGCCTGCAATGTCTCCGGAAGCAAATCCGACAATGGATTGGCCTGCAATGTCTCTGGATGCAAATCCGATCGAAAATGTTTGGTCGTATATTAAGATGAAGCTTAAAGGAAAGCCAATATATACTCGTACTTTGAAGTAGCTGTCATATCAAATCAAGACAATATGACGATCGTTGAAAACATGCCAAAAAGGTGTCAAACTATAGTAGATAATGGCGGCGATTGGACTAACTACTAGGTAATTGTGCAATTAGTAATTACACGTATTTTCATGTAAACATACATTACTGGCCGTTAAAATCGCTACACCAACAAGCTGACGTGCTACAGATACGAAATTTAACCGACAGGAAGAAGATGCTGTGATATGCAAATGTTTAGCTTTTCAGAGCATTCACACAAGGTTGGCACCGGTGGCGACACCTACAACGTGCTGACATGAGGAAAGTTTCCAACCGATTTCTCATACACAAACAGCAGTTGACCAGCGTCGCCTGATGAAACGTTGTTGTGATGCCTCGTGTAAGGAGGAGAAATGCGTACCATCACGTTTCTGACTTTGATAAAGGTCGGATTGTAGCCTATCGCGATTGCGGTTTATCGTATCGCGATATTGCTGCTCGCGTTGATCGAGATCCAGTGACTGTTGGCAGAATATGGAATCGGTGGGTTCAGGAGGGTAATACGGAACGCCGTGCTGGATCCCAATGGCCTCGTATCATTAGCAGTCGAGATGACAGGCATCTTATCCGCATCGCTGTAACGGAACGTGCAGCCACGTCTCGATCCCTGACTCAAAAGATGGGGTCGTTTGCAAGACAACAACCATCTGCACGAACAGTTCGACGACGTTTGCAGCAGCATGGACTATCAGCTCGGAGACCATGGCTGCGGTTACACTTGACGCTGCATCACAGACAGGAGCGCTTGCGATGGTGTACTCAACGTCGAACCTGGGTGCACGAATGGCGAAACGTCATTTTTTCGGATGAATCCAGGTTCTGTTTACAGCATCATGATGGTCTGATCCGTGTTTGGCGACATCGCGGTGAACGCACATTGGAAGCGTGTATTCGTCATCGCCAAACTGGCGTATCACCCGGCATGATGGTGTGGGGTGCCATTGGTTACACGTCTCGGTCACCTCTTGTTCGCATTGACGGCACTTTGAATAGTGGACGTTACATTTCAGATATGTTACGCCCCGTTGCTCTACCCTTCATTCGATCCCTTCGAAACCCTACATTTCAGTAGGATAATGCACGGCCGCATGTCGCAGGTCCTGTACAGGCCTTTCTGGATACAGAAAATGTTCGACTGCTGTCCTGGTCAGCACATTCTCCAGATCTCTCACCAATTGAAAACGTCTGGTCAATGGTGGGCGAGCAACTGGCTCGTCACAATTCGTCAGTCACTACTCTTGATGAACTGTGGTATCGTGTTGAAGCTGCATGGGCAACTGTACCTGTACACACCATCCCAGCTCTGTTTGACTCAATGTCCAGGCGTATCAAGGCCGTTATTACGGCCAGAGGTGTTCTGGGTATTGATTTCTCAGGATCGATGCACACAAATTGCGTGGAAATGTAATCACATGTCAGCTCTAGTATAATATATTTGTCCAATGAATACCCGTGTATCATCTGCATTTCTTCTTGGTGTAGCAGTTTTAATGGCCAGTAGTGTATATTTATAATAGTTTCTTTTATTTCATACAGCGTACACTTTCTTGTGGAACTGACTGCATGTCTTTCTTCAGAGCTCTGAAAAATGGAAATCGGTTGGGGAGAGATCGGGACTGTGTGGAAGATGTGTAAGGGATTCCCAGCGAGACTTCTTCAGCGTAATCAAAACAACGTTGCCAATATGTTAGCGGGCATAATCATGCTACAGGAAGATGCTGTCCGTCAATATACTTGGGTGTTTGGTCTTGATGGCGCACTTTAGTGTTTGCAAAGTGTCCACGTACCGCTGTGCGTTAATTGTGGCGCCGTTTTCCAGAAAGCCAGTGAGCAGCGGGCACTTGTCGTCAAAGAAAAAGAGTATCCTGACATTCACGGAGCTGGCGTACCTGTTGTTTCGACTACCCTGCAGAAGTTTCGTTGTGGAGCCCTTAAAGATATTCCATAAAGTCCCGATCTCTCACAATGCGATTCCCGTATTTTTGGACCCCTGAAGAAAGACACTCGTGGCTGTCGATTTGCTTCTCACGATGAGGTGCACGCTTTGGTACAATCATGGTTCCGTAGGCAACCGCAAACATTTCCCCATGAAGGTACTGACCGTCTTGTCTCATAGTGGGGTAAATTTGCTAACTGCTATGGCGATTACGTTTGAAATAATAAACAGTTTACTTCATTTGGTCTTTGTCTCGTTTTGTTTGACTATCCCTTATTGTAAACTTTTGCTGGAGTATTTTACGTCGCCCCACGGCCAACTTTGGCGACCAGGCAATGCTGTGCGCAATAGCGCCTTAGTAACCGTAGTTGAATGCCGTGTTTCATTTTGCTGTCCTTCGTTACTTATATTAGAAATAGTAATGAAGCAGTTCTCCATTCATCGTGGGTGCTATCAGTGACTTAACACTGAAGGGTCGCTTAACGTCGCAGAGGTGGTTGCACCGCTTTCGCCTCCGTAGCCCAGATCTCTTATGGTGGAAAAAGTTCCCATTGCCAGTATCTGGAAGGCAAGGAGAGGAGAGGTAGTGGTGTGCAGTTTCTGACGATCAGATTTTCTGCCAGTGTTCTAGATTAAATTCGAAACCTTTCCGCAATAGCCCATGGTGGGAGGGCGCTCCGTCCGTTGGATAGGGGGGTTCAGCACTGTGGTCCTGTTGGTACTATTCAAGAGACACTTTGTGTGGGTTACTCATAGTCTGGGTTACTAATAGTCAGCAGCAGCACAAACACAACAGTAAAACTAGATACGCGCAGTAACTACACTCAGCAGATACACTTGTTGTTGCTGTGTCATCAGTCCAGAGACTGGTTTGATGCAGCTCTCCATGCTACTCTATCCTGTGCAAGCTTCTTCATCTCCGTGTAACTACTGCGACCTACATCCTTGTGAATCTGTTTAGCGTATTCATGCCTTGGTCTGGCTCTACGATTTTTACACTTCGCGCTTCCCTCCAATACTAAATTGATGATCCCTCTATGCCTCAGAACGTGTCCTACTAACCGATCCCTTCTTCTAATCAAGTTGTGCCACAAATTTCTCTTCTCCCCAGTTCTGTTCAGTACCTCCTTATCAGTTACGTGATCTTCCCATCTAATCTTCAGCATTCTTCTGTAGCACCACATTTCGAAAGCTTCTATTCTCTTCTTGTCTAAACTATTTATCGTCCATGTTTCACTTCCAAACATGGCTACACTCCATACAAATACTTCCAGAAAAGACTTCGTAACACTTAAATCTGTACTCGATGTTAACAATTTTCTCTTCTTCAGAAACGCTTTCCTTGCCATTGCCATTCTACATTTTATATCCTCTCTACTTCGACCATCATCAGTTATTTTGCTACCAAAATAGCAAAACTCATCTGCTACTTTAAGTGCCTGATTTCCTAATTCAGTTCCCTCAGAACCACATGATTTAATTCGACTACATTCCATTATCCTCGTTTTGCCTTTGTTGATGTTCATCTGATATAATCCTTTCAAGATACCGTCCATTCGATTCAACTGTTCTTCCAGGTCCTTTGCTGCCTCTGACAGAATTACAATGTCGTCGGCCAACCTCAAATTTTTTATTTCGTCTCCATGGATTTTAATTCCTACTCCAAATTTTTCTTTTGTTTCCTTTAGTGCTTGCTCAGTATACAGATTGAATAACATAGGAAATAGGCTACAACCCTGTCTCACTCCCTTGTCAACCACTGCTTCCGTGCGCCTCGACTCTTATAACTGCCATTTGGTTTCTATACAAATTGTAAATAGCCTTTCGCGCCGCGTATTTTACCCCTGCCACCTTCAGAATTTGAAAGAGAGTATGCCAGTCGACAGATATACTTAAAAAACGAATTTACTTCACTGCTCCTCTATCTCCCGATTGTATTACCGCGGCGTCTGTTGGCATACCCGTTTTGTATAGTATCACACCAGAAATTTACAGAGAATCTTTCTTGAAATTGTGTGTATTCGTTAGACCCCCAATCTACGTTACGAGTGTTATTGATACCGCCACGAGGGCGAGTGATTTAATCCATAATCAGTATTAATAGGATCTCTCGATGATTTGCAACTAGCCAACAACTTGGAAAGAGTGCGAAACAAGACTCATCCGACCAAATTTCGGCTCCACGTATTCCTGTTACGGGCATTTGTATCACTGATGTGTGATTTTGGTGTCCCAGCCTTGCAGTTCCTAGTTTGTGGAACGCATTTCGTTTTGTTCAAATGGTTCAAATGGCTCTGAGCACTATGGGACTCAACTGCTGAGGTCATTAGTCCCCTAGAACTTAGAACTAGTTAAACCTAACTAATCTAGGGACATCACAAACATCCATGCCCGAGGCAGGATTCGAACCTGCGACCGTAGCGGTCTTGCGGTTCCAGACTGTAGCGCCTTTAACCGCTCGGCCACTTCGGCCGGCATTTCGTTTTGTTTTAATGCTAATAGCGCTCGCGGATGTGACATTTAGTTATCAAGTGACTTACGCATTTTTAGTATTCTCATTTTTCGTCACAACCCTTTTCAGTGACCGGCTGTCACGATCACTCAATACACAATTTCTTCCGCGTTGTGAATTAGCGGACGTCAGCAGCTCTTGGTCGTGCGGTAGCGTTCTCGCTTCCCGTGCCCGGGTTCCCGGGTTCGATTCTCGGCGGGGTGAGGGATTTTCTCTGCCTCGTGATGACTGGGTGTTGTGTGATGTCCTTAGGTTAGTTAGGTTTAAGTAGTTCTAAGTTCTAGAGGACTGATGACCATAGATGTTAAGTCCCATAGTGCTCAGAGCCATTTGAACCATTTTGAATTAGCGGATAGTGGTTCCCCCTTACCCTGTATGCGGTATAAATCTTCGATACGGTGCCTCTTGAAACACCAAACACTTTGGCTACCTTGGTTACGAAAGCACCCATCACACGGGCACCAACATTGGGCCCACACTCGAATTCACTTACACTATGTGATCGTATATATCCGGACACTCCCAAAAACATATATCCGGCCAGGTACTCCATATCAGCGACCTCAGTAGTCATTAGACATCGCGAGAGAGCAGAATGGGGCGCTCCGCGGAACTCACGGACATCGAAAGTGGTCAGATGATTGCGTGTCACTTGTGTAATACGTCTATACCCGAGGTGTTCAAACTCCCAAACACCCCTAGGTCCACTGTTTCCTATGTGATAGTGAAGTGGGAACGTGAAGGGACACGTACAACACTGAAGCGTACAGGCCGACCTCATCTGTTGACTGACAGAGACCGCCGACATTTGAAGAAGGTCGTAATGTGTAACAGGCAGACATCTATCCAGATCATAACACAGGAATTCCAAACTGCATCAGGATCCACTGCAAGTACGACAGTTAGGCGGGAGGTGAGAAGACTTGGATTTCATGGTCGAGCGTCTGCTCATAAGCGATATATCATGCTGGTAAATGCCAAACGACGCTTCGCTTGGTGTAAGGAGCATAAACATTGGACGGTTGAACAGTGGAAAAACGTTGTGTGGAGTGACGAATCACGGTACACAATGTGGCGATCCGATGGCAAAGTGTTTGTTTGACGAATCCTCAGTGAACGTCATCTGCCAACGTGCGTAGTGCCAGCAGTAAAATTCGGTGGCGGTGGTGTAATGGTGTGGTCGTGTTTTTCATGGAGGGGGCTTGCACCCCTTGTTGTTTTGCGTGGCACTATCACAGCACAGGCCTACATTGATGTTTCAAGCACCTTCCTGCTTCCCACTGTTGAAGGGCAATTCGGGGATGGCGATTACATCTTTCTACACGATCGAGCACCTGTTCATAATGCATGGCCTGTGGTGGATTGGTTACACGACGATAACATCCTTGTAATGGACTGGCCTGCACAGAGTCCTGACCTGAATCCTACAGAACACCTTTGGAATGTTTTCGAACGCCGATTTCGTGCCAGGCCTCATAGACCGGCATAGACACCTCTCCTCAGTGCATCACTCCGTGAAGAATGGGCTGCCATTCCCCAAGAAACCTTTCAGCAACTGACTGAATATATGCCTGCGAGAGTAGAAGCTGCCATCAACGCTGAGGGTGGGCCAACACCATACTGAATTCCAGCACTACCGCCGGAGGCCACCACGAACTTGTAAGTCATTTTCAGCCAGATGTCCGGATACTTTGATCACATAGTGTAGCTTCGACGTAATGCACTCACCATTACACACAACACTGTTCTGACTAGAACTGACACCTGCATCGTATTGAGGGCATTGCACACGTGCTTTTTCGTAACCAAATTCAACAGCGCCAACTGCAGCCTTTACGCTTAAACATGCATTTCTCGCGATACTTCCATATTTTTGTCCAGTCCCTGTACAGTGAGCAGGTTCCAGAGAACGATGGTAATCACATAAAGATGACATGTACTGGATAAACTAGCACGGAAAGCAGCATCAAGCCTATCGCTGGATTGAAGGCGACATAACGCTAATGCCGGTCAACAACAGCAGAACTTGAAATCAGCTACTGTCTGTTGTTGTTAATAATGCAGTCTAAGCCGGCCGAAGTGGCCGTGCGGTTAAAGGCGCTGCAGTCTGGAACCGCAAGACCGCTACGGTCGCAGGTTCGAATCCTGCCTCGGGCATGGATGTTTGTGATGTCCTTAGGTTAGTTAGGTTTAACTAGTTCTAAGTTCTAGGAGACTAATGACCTCAGCAGTTGAGTCCCATAGTGCTCAGAGCCATTTGAACCATTTTGAATGCAGTCTAAGAGCAAATACTTAGACAATTGTTAGAGTTATTCATTGTGAACTTATTTCCCATCCGCTTACACCAATATGAGAAAAGTGGGTTTTGGAAATGTCGTCGCATTTGTACACTCCTTTCAGTCACGTTGCATTTCCTCCTCATCTAGAGAGAGACGAACGTTTAAAGCGTAAAGTTGCCTGCAAGATTATATTATGATCTGTCGTAATACACTAATCCGTTGAATTAGTTATTGCGGTTGGCGCAAGGTTAACTTAGAACTTGTAATATGCATCTACATTTATTGGTTCGGAGAGAAGGTAATAAAATGACCACAACTTTTCACAAAAATAACTTCTGCCGTGTTACTGCAAGGCTAATGATTTAACTCTCCATAAAATTGGAGATCCAGAATAAGCACTCAGCACTGGAAACTTCGTAGTAGGTTTTCAGAGAATTTGAGATAATGAGGATGTGCAACCTATTTGTACCTAGTGGAAAGACTTTCCTAAATCGAATCATCACGAGACATGAAACATGAATTTATGGCTTCGAAGCAGAGAAAAAAAGCAGAAGCTTGAAATGGAAACATCCTTGACATCCAGTCATGAAATGTGCAGTAGTTCCATCTCGATGGGATAAGCGATGCTCACAATTTTTTGAATTCATGAGGGCCATTTCTGTAACATTGTTTGGTGAAAAAAAAAATCAACAGTAATCGCCGTATGTTGAAGGACATGATGTATAACAAGGCAAAGAGTTATGTTAATTGAAGGTAACATGAGGGTTCGGGGGGGGGGGGGGAGGAAAGAAAAGGGAAGGAACCATTTGTATCAGCTGCATCGGGACTTTATGCCGAATTAGGGGCGTCAAGTGAACATATGTACCGGACCTGGATTCGAACTCAGAATTAGTAGTTGAAAGGCGTCACGACTAGATGAGATACTGTACCTATAAGATTCTATAAAGATTGTTGTGTTGTCCTAATCATCATCATTTCATCCCCATCGACGCGCAGGTCGCCGAAGTGGCGTCAAATCGAAAGACCTGCACCAGGCGAACGGTCTACCCGACGGGAGGTCCTAGCCACACGACATTTCCATTTTTATTTTATAAAGATTATGCGAAAGAACTTGCTCCCCTTCTAGCAGTAATTTACCGTAGATCGGTTAAGCAACGAAAGGTATCTAACGACTGGAAAAAAGCGCAGGTCATTCCCGTTTTTAAGAGAGGCTGTAAGACAGATCCACAGAATTATAGACCTATATCGTTGACGTCAATCTGTTGTAGAATTACGGAACATGTTTTATGCTCAAGAATTATGACATTTTTGGAAAATGAACACCTCCTCTATAAAAATCAACATGGATCCCGCAAACAGAGATCCTGCGAAACTAAGCTCGCTCTGTTCCTCCATGAGATCCATAGCGCAGTGGACAACGGCTGTGTTCCTTGATTTCAGTAAGGCATTTGACACCGTCCCGCATTACTGTTTAATGAAAAAAATGCGACCTTAAGGAGTATCTGAGCAGACTTGCGACTGGATTGAAGAATTTCTTGCAGACAGCACTCAACACGTCGCTCGTAACGGAACTAAATCGACAAATGTAAAGGTAATATCCGGAGTATCACAGAGAAGTGAGATAGGACCTTGATGTTTTCAATACATATAAATGATCTAGTAGAAAGCGTCAGATGCTCTTTGAGGCTATTCGCAGGTGATGCATTTGTCTGTACCAAAGTAGCAACACCGGAAGATAGTAAGAATTTCCATAACGACCAGGCTATTCGCAGGTGATACATTTGTCTGTACCAAAGTAGCAACGCCGGAAGATAGTAGGAATTTGCATAACGACCTGCAGACAATTGATGAGTGGTGCAGGCTCTGGCAGTTGACCCTGAACGTAAATAAATTTAACATATTGCGCATACATAGGAAAAGATATCCGCTACTGTACATCTGCACTATTGAAGACAAAACAGCTTGAGACAACATCTGCCGTAAAATATCTAGGCGTAACTATCCAGAGCGACCTTAAGTGGAATGACCACATAAAACAGATAGTGGGAAAAGCAGACAATTGATGATTGGTGCAGGCTCTGGCAGGAGTGAAACTCAGATCCATCGGAAGAATCTTAAGAACATGTAACTCATCCACGAAAGAAGTGGCCTATAAGGCGCTTGTTCGCCCGATTCTTGAGTATTGTCCATCTATCTGGGATCCATATTAGGTAGGACTGACACAGGAGCTAGAGAAGATCCAAGGAGGGGCTGCGCGTTTCGTCACGGGATCGTTTAGCTGGCGAGAGAGCGTTAGGGAGATGCTAAACAAACTCCATTTTCAGACGTTACAAGAGAGGCGTTCTCTCTTACGGAGAGATTTACTATTGAAATTTCGGGACAGCACTTTTCAGGAGGAGTCTGACAACATATAACCTTCTCCCACATACATCTCGCGTATTGAACACGAGGAGGATATTCGTGAAATTAGAGCCAATACAGAGGCTTACCGACAATCATTCTTCCCATGCACTATTCGCGAGTGGAACAGGGTTGGAGGGATCAGATAGTGATACCGAAAGTACCCTCCGCCACACACCGTAAGGCGGCTTGCAGAGTATGATATAGATGTAGGATCTCCTGCTTTCTAGGCAACTGTGTTAGCCACTAGGCCATCCGGACACAGTGTGTGAGCAGATACACGGATTATCTCGTCACGCTTCCCGGCTGACCCACGCTCCCACCAAGTTCCACCTATCCGCAGCCCCCGTCCATTTCCTGCATGCTCGCTAATTGTTATATTCCCGCCGGAGGTTGAACGATATTGTGCCTGCGCACTGAGGGATGTGGATTCATTGCCTATCGAGACGAACCAATTGCAAAAATCCGTGGCGTCTCGTATTTCGGACATGTTCGAAAGGACAGACACCAATCATTCATATAAGGTGAAGAGAGTAGTTTGAATTAAACATTGAGAGCACAGTCGGAAGGTGTTCCTATTTTGCATTTAACACGAGACAATATTCAAAAGCATCTTTCAAACCAATTTTGAGGTGATGCGGTATCTAGTGTCAGTACTAACGCCTCTTCATCGGATTATGATTTGTTAACTGAAAACTTTTTTTATCAGAATATCGGAAAACTTGTGTAACGATGGACCAGATATATTGAAAACCAAGGTTACTATCCTGTGAAAGGTGACGGTTTGACCTTTGCGCTATTGTAATAAATTAGATAAACTGAGCAGATACTTACTGAATCACTCCGAAGTTACCATTCTTTTTTTCAGTTTGTACACTTCGCTGATACACCAGAGTGTATTAAATCTGTGTAATACCCTGCCTGACAAAAAAGTGAAACATCTCGCATGTCAATGTAACCTCGTGCGCCTACACACCGCTGGCGGTTATGTAAATGGTTAGAGATTCAATTTTCTTGACACGAAGGACGGAGAGTACAGTACATTGATGTTGTTGGTGTTTAATGTTGGAACCAGGCCTGTGAGGATACATACAGAGCGTGAACAGCGACAGATGTTGAGTGAGCATTGAAGGATCCGGAGATGTCGCGTACTCGTGTGAGACAGCTTTATCAGCGCCTGACGAAATTTGAAAGGGAGCTAATTGTGGGTCTCTGTTTGACCCGCTGGTCGAATCGTGCAGTATCTTGACTTGTGAGGCAATCGAATGTGACAGCGGCCCAATGTTAGACTGGATGGAAACGTGAGAGCAGGCATACCCGTTGTCAAAGTATCACCAGGCAGGATCACCGTATTGTGCACGAGGAACATTTTAACCCCTCCACACCTGCGTCTCCCATTCGAGAACAGGTAATGGACTCGCTGCAACATTCTCTGTCATTTGGCACCATTGGTCGGAGGCTCAGGAGCCGGATTAGGGAGTGCCGTTAACACTGCACCACCAAATGCTGCGTGTGGAGTGGTGCCATGAATGGGAAGCGTCGACTGCTAATGAATGTTGCCGCTATTGTATTCAACGACGAATCTCGGTTGTGCACGATCCCGGTTGACCGTCGTCAGCGGATATGATGGCGACATGGGGAAAGGTTCCATTCTTTCGAAGTTTTGGAGAAGCACAGCGATGTTACTCTTGCGTCATGGTCTGGGGAGCCACGGGATATGATTCAAGGTTACACCTGGAAGTGATTGTGATAACTGACGGTGCTACGGAACGTCACGGACATCCTCTGTCCTCGTTGGTTACCTCTCAAGCGAGAGTATTTATCAACGGGACAATGTCGTCTACACATGGCACGTGTCTTTATGAACTGTCCACGTACGAGGGTCATTCAATAATTAAAGAGACAAATTGGTCTGGGGAAAAAACTGTTAGTAGGGAAAGTTTGGTACTTTTATAGCTTTCAGTTGGCGTCACTGGGATGAGTCCTGATCAGCTGATGTTATCATCATTGTTTTGTTTATAATCTCAAAAATACATTTCAAGATGGCGAGTCCGCTTCAAACGTCCACATTAGTTGAACAACGTTTTGTTATTCGTTTTTTACTTGCTGAAGGTGAGAAACCGGTGAATATATGCTGTAGAATGTCTGTTGTTTCTGGTGAAGGTAGTACGAATCGTGCAAATTTTTACAAGTGGGTATAGCAGTTCAAAAATGGTCGCGACTCAGTGACTGGCGAATACCGTTCTGGCTGACCAGTTGCAGTTTCAACCCTCTCACTTGACGGTCGAATTGATGACGTTATTCGCACCGACCGCCGTGTGACTGTAGAAATGATAGTTCATAAGTTCAAAAATGGTTCAAATGACTCTGAGCACTATGGTACTTAACATCTGAGGTCATCAGTTCCCTAGAACTTAGAACTACTTAAACCTAACTAACCTAAGGACATTACTCACATCCATGCCCGAGGCAGGATTCGAACGTGCTACCGTAGCGGTCACGCGGTTCCAGACTGAAGCGCCTAGTTCCGCTCGGCCACAGCGGGCGGCGGATAAGTTACTTTTGAATACATTATGGGAGTGACAGTGATCAATGTGTTACAAATATTTACTATTAAAAACAGTCTTGATCACAATTTATTTATTACGGTGACCGGTTTTGACCACTACTGTGGTCATCTTCAGACCAATGGGTAAGAACCTCCTTCTGCTGGAGAATCACTACTCTCCAACAGAAGGAGGTTCTTACTCAGTGGTCTGAAGATGACCACAGTAGTGGTCGAAACCGGTCACCGTAATAAATAAATTGTGATCAAGACTGTTTTTAATAGTAAATAATTGATAAGGTTCAAGTTAGTACTGGTACAGTTCATAACGTTATTTGTAACAAGCCGAAGTACTGCAAAACATGTGCAAGATGGGTTCCAAAGGATTTGACACGGCTACACAAGGAAAAATGGTTGAGAGTGTGCACAGAGCTAAAGGAACTTGTGATGAAACTTGGATTCACTATTATGAGCCAGAATCAGAAAGACAAAGCATGGATTGGAAGCACACAAACTCACCGGTCGAGAAAAAATTCAAAACCCAAGCATCCGCAGGAAAAGTCATGTTGACGGTGTTTTGGGATGCTGAAGGTGCAGTTTTTTGTGATTATCTCGAAGAGCAGCGTACAATGAACAGCCAATACTACTCGGATTTGGTGAAGCCAGCCACCAGAGAGACACCCCGTGGGTCTCAAACAAGAGACGTGATTCTTCAGCAAGACAACGCACGTTCTCGTATTGCTCAACTAACCAATGAAACCATTGACAAAATGGGCTGGAAAGTACTGCCTCATCCCCCTTGCAGGCCTCATTTAGCACCAAGTGATTTCCATTTGTTTGGTGCACTGAAGGAGGCATTACGTGGAAAGAGGTTCCAGGACAACGAGGACGTGAAAAAGTTTGTGGAAATTGGTTAAAACATCAAGATTAAGAGTTCTTTGCAGCCGGAATAAAAAACCTTTTAGCCCTTTGGACAAGTGCATAAATTTTCAAAGTGATTATGTTGAAAAACAGAGAAAGGATTGATTTGTAAAAATAAACGCTTTTTTCTCCAGACCAATTTTTCTCTTTAATTGTTGAATGACCCTCGTACTTCTGTGGCCAGAAAGATTCCCAGATCTTTCCCCTATTGAAAATTCGTGGTGCCAGTTCGCATGTCAACTTCCGTCCCAGTGCCGGTATCCAGGATATCAAAGTCCATTTACAACAATTGTGGGCCAGCTCGCTTCAGGAGAGGATACAATAGCTTTGTATAAAACCCTTTCCAACCGAAGCATTGCACGGACCGAGGCCAGAAGGGGCCCTAGGCCGTACTGAGAAGTAAGCTTATACCGCCAAGTTCTTAGTAAGTTTGTTTCGATTTTGTAATCATTGAAATAAAAAAAAAACACACACACACACAAACTCGCAACTGGTGAACTTTCTTTTGGCTTTCTGCTCGCCTTATGGGTACTTTACTTTTCTACTGTCAGGCAGTGTATTTACTTAACAGTAGTTTCTGTTGTTAGCAGCTAGGTGAAAGCAAATACTACACACCGTCTCGACAGTAGTAGGAACTCGCACTCGGTCACATGGCTTGGAGGGAATACGTCCCTGTTCAAAGCACAGCGCGCTATTACCGTGTAGCGCAAACACTGGAAGTGACAGCGGAAAATATCCTAGCGTGCCGGCTCGATGGCTTGCTGTTTACGCCATTACGTTTATTGACGATGAGAAATAGAAGCGAGGGACAGTGTCGATGGTGAAGTCGACGAAATGTCCTTCCAGAATGATGAAGCTGAATTAAGGCGATGGGGTACAATTCACGACAGAACGGGCGCACGTACCAAAAAGAAGAAAAAGATGTCACGAGAGGTATCGTAAATGCGCTATTAGCTAGCAATTCCTGCGATGCTGTGATCATTTTAAGGAAATACTCAAGTTCTTGCGGCAGCACGCGTTACACAGTGACTAACAGTTAGCAAAGCGACTTTGTGCAAGCAGTACAGTAAAACAAAAGTGTCCTCTCTCTATCGTAAACTTGACAATGCTACCACTCTGGTTCGAACCTTAGTTGGCTTTGTTCAGTCACATACTTTAATTGCAATGTTCAAGTAAATCCGCGACTCCCATAATTAGGAGATTAGAGAAGCCATTAGTCCTAACAAGACAGCTTCACTATTCTTAATTTAGTCTGCAAAAGGCCGACAAATATGTATCTGCATTACTCCAGATGAAAATGGTCGAAAATGCTGAAACGAATTTTTACAGAACAAAATTAAGATGTGTGACTGGCTGCTGTATTGTTAAAGCGATTTCATTCACCGTTTTGGTGATCAAATATGTCATGGGTAAAAAAATGCTGCAATATTCCTAAAAATTCGAGCTTTCCCGTTAAAGTGTCAGAGTTTCTGAAGTATTGTGAATATCTCTGGATTAGTCATTGAAAGTTGCAGGTTGTATTACTCAGGCGAGGATATGACAGGTTGAACTAAGCATACAGATCACTATTTCTTTGTTTGCTGAAATAAAATACAAAGACTGAAGTGAAAAAAAGTGAGAACACTGCATACGTCTATACAGGTTAAGTCACTAACTATTGCCACCTAGAATAACTCCGAAAGTATGATAGGAGCTGAAAAGTTTGTGGGACAAACGTTGCATGGGACATCAGGTCCCATAATATGACGTTGGTTTTTTGTTGCTAGGTGGGGTCGCGTCAGAGATATGGTCAAGTTTTTCTTTTTAATGGGATGCTGTAGTTTGGTACTTCTTTTCTGATTGCCGCTATTGAGACGAATCAAATGATGTGTAACAGTAAGGTCTCCGAAGGTCAACGAAGGTCACAAAGGTGGCATGAACGTCCATTACATAAGGTGTTTGAAGTGACGACTACTGGTATCAGTGCAGTGCTGCAATCTTCTTATAATGGATTGAGTGATATTCCTAATTACTTCGGCACTTATCAAAGCACATGCTCTGACAATTCTCTCTCGTATATCGCGCAAATAGTAAATATTCGTCGAATACGTCGTATCCATCTAATGTGCCATTGATATGTAAATACCATTCGACAGTTTCGCAATACAACACTTACAGGAACGGTAAGACTAGTATCGTCGAATCAAGCGAATGTGAATGGTGTATTCCTTCGAAGAACACGTCAATATGCTTCTCATTTACGGAGAATGCCAACGAAATTCAGTAAGAGCTAGAGACTTATACGCTGAAAGATATCCTCAATGTACTCACCCTACACGTCATACATTTAAACATGTGTATGTTAACGGGAGAACAAAATGGCTCTGAGCACTATGAGACTTAACATCTATGGTCATCAGTCCCCTAGAACTTAGAACTACTTAAACCTAACTACCCTAAGGACAGCACACAACACCCAGTCATCACGAGGCAGAGAAAATCCCTGACACCGCCGGGAATAGAACCCGGGAACCCGGGCGTGGGAAGCGAGAACGCTAACGCACGACGACGAGCTGCGGACTAACGGGAGAACAACTGGATATATAACGTATCGGAAATATATCCGGTAAAGGAAAGTTACTAAGGAGGAAACGGAAATTCGTACTGTTGCCACTGTGGTTCGAGGTCCTTGTGTTAGTTCGCGTCAAATCGCAAGGGAATCTGGCATGAGCCAGAGTAGTGTTGTTCGTGTTCTGCATCGCCATAAATATCATCCTTACCATATCAGTCTCCACCAAGAACTAACTGGTACGGATTGTATGCGTAGCACTGAATTTTGCTGATGGGCTCAATTTCAGATTCAGAGGGATGACACATTTATTAATTTGATTTTACACTCCTGGAAATTGAAATAAGAACACCGTGAATTCATTGTCCCAGGAAGGGGAAACTTTATTGACACATTCCTGGGGTCAGATACATCACATGATCACACTGACAGAACCACAGGCACATAGACACAGGCAACAGAGCATGCACAATGTCGGCACTAGTACAGTGTATATCCACCTTTCGCAGCAATGCAGGCTGCTATTCTCCCATGGAGACGATCATATAGATGCTGGATGTAGTCCTGTGGAACGGCTTGCCATGCCATTTCCACCTGGCGCCTCAGTTGGACCAGCGTTCGTGCTGGACGTGCAGACCGCGTGAGACGACGCTTCATCCAGTCCCAAACATGCTCAATGGGGGACAGGTCCGGAGATCTTGCTGGCCAGGGTAGTTGACTTACACCTTCTAGAGCACGTTGGGTGGCACGGATCCCGTGCGGACGTGCATTGTCCTGTTGGAACAGCAAGTTCCCTTGCCGGTCTAGGAATGGTAAAACGATGGGTTCGATGACGGTTTGGATGTACCGTGCACTATTCAGTGTCCCCTCGACGATCACCAGTGGTGTACGGCCAGTGTAGGAGATCGCTCCCCACACCATGATGCCGGGTGTTGGCCCTGTGTGCCTCGGTCGTATGCAGTCCTGATTGTGGCGCTCACCTGCACGGCGCCAAACACGCATACGACCATCATTGGCACCAAGGCAGAAGCGACTCTCATCGCTGAAGACGACACGTCTCCATTCGTCCCTCCATTCACGCCTGTCGCGACACCACTGGAGGCGGGCTGCACGATGTTGGGGCGTGAGCGGAAGACGGCCTAACGGTGTGCGGGACCGTAGCCCAGCTTCATGGAGACGGTTGCGAATGGTCCTCGCCGATACCCCAGGAGCAACAGTGTCCCTAATTTGCTGGGAAGTGGCGGTGCGGTCCCCTACGGCACTGCGTAGGATCCTACGGTCTTGGCGTGCATCCGTGCGTCGCTGCGGTCCGGTCCCAGGTCGACGGGCACGTGCACCTTCCGCCGACCACTGGCGACAACATCGATGTACTGTGGAGACCTCACGCCCCACGTGTTGAGCAATTCGGCGGTACGTCCACCCGGCCTCCCGCATGCCCACTATACGCCCTCGCTCAAAGTCCGTCAACTGCACGTACGGTTCACGTCCACGCTGTCGCGGCATGCTACCAGTGTTAAAGACTGCGATGGAGCTCCGTATGCCACGGCAAACTGGCTGACACTGACGGCGGCGGTGCACAAATGCTGCGCAGCTAGCGCCATTCGACGGCCAACACCGCGGTTCCTGGTGTGCCCGCTGTGCCGTGCGTGTGATCATTGCTTGTACAGCCCTCTCGCAGTGTCCGGAGCAAGTATGGTGGGTCTGACACACCGGTGTCAATGTGTTCTTTTTTCCATTTCCAGGAGTGTATTTACTGACGAGGCTACATTCACTAACCATGGAAATTTTAATTTGCATAAAACGCATTATTGGGCAACTGAAAATCCATTTTGGCTGCGGCAAGTTGCATACCAAAAACCGTGGTCGGTGAATGTATGGTGTGGGATTCTGGAGGACAGAATTATAGGCACCTATTTCATCGAAGAAAATCTTAATGGTAGGAAGTACACCATATTCCTGCAAGGAGAATTAGGTCTGTTATTGGAAGAAATACCTTTAGGAACAAGAAACATAATGTGGCATCAACACTATGGGTGTCCAGCATATTTTTCGCTGATGGCTAGAAATGAGTTGCAGAGACAATTCCCAAATCGTTGGATAGGAAGCGGAGTAGATGTGTCGTGGCCGGCGCGTTCGCCAGACTTCACGCCTATGGATTTTTTCTTGTGGGGATTCGTAAAAGACATTGTGTATAAAGACGTTCCTACTACACCTGAAGATATGCGAGATAGACTTGTCAGAGCATGTGCTTCGATAAGTGCTGGTGTGAAAAGGAATACCACTCAGTCTATGATAAGAAGATTGCAGCACTGCATTGATACCAGTGCTCATCACTTCGAACACCTTCTGTAAATGGACGTTGATGCCTCCTTTGTGACCTTCGTTGATCTTCAAAGACCTTACTGTTACAGATCATTTGATTCGTCTCGATAGCCGCTATCAGAAAATAAGTACCAAACTATAGCATCCGATTAAAAACAAAAAAACAAAGTTGGCCTTCATACTCTGACGCTACTCCACCTAGCAACAAAAAACCAACGTCATATTATGGCCCCCATTGCCCCATGCAGCTTTTGTCCGACACACTTTTCAGCTCCTATCACACTTTCGGAGTTCTTATTGGTTGCAATAGTTAGTGACTGGCCCTGTATCTTTTCCTTTCACTATTGAGCGTTCCATATTTTTCTAGTGTTTATCAGTTTCACAGTATTAGACATGGCGTCAAAGGAACAGTAGCGATTGATTATCAAAATCTTCCTGTTGCCAGCCAAGTATTGGCAGTGAAAATTTCATCTACCATCAGGAGTAGAACCGGTTTCTCTGACGGTTGAGTGCCACTGCACAAGTATGCGTTAGCAAACTCGGAGACAAGTTTTAGTTTTGTTGAAAGATTAGGACCAACCAGTGAACCATATCAAAAGAATTTTGAGAGGGATTGTCGCTTTCTAGTTATCCATATCACCTTTTTCATTTCTTGCGCCGTAAAGGGTGTCCAGATGGAAAGGTATGAGAAATTGTTACGGGAAGCAAAAAAACGTTGAAGATGTGAAATTCCAGTCCTTGCGCCAACGTCCTAGATTAAATTCGAAACCTCACCGCAGTGTCTCATGAAGTGTGGGCATGTGACACTGTTGATAGTGATTCGTCAGTCGGATGGGGACGTTAAGCTCAAGAGGCTCTCTTGGTGTTATTCGAGAATAGTGGGGTGTGTGCCAGCACTGGGTTTCACACCTCCCTTCCATCATCATCATCATCATCATCATCACCATCACCATCACCAACATCATCATGAAACACAAACGTACCACTACACTATACACGTATCGATTACACTCACTTATAATGTTCAAGCACAGATAGGACAAAAATGGCTCTGAGCACTAGGGGACTTAACTTCTGAGGTCATCAGTCCCCTAGAACTTAGAACTACTTAAACCTAACTAAGCTAAGGACATCACACACATCCATGCCCGAGGCAGGATTCAAACGTGCGACCATAGCGGTCGCGCGATTCCAGACTGTAGCGCCTAGAACCGCTCGGCCACCCCGGCCGGCACAGATAGGACAACTCTCACGCATTCCAGGGAAAGGGGCCAGTGTGCACGATGGAAGAATCCATGCCATACTACATTTACATTTTTAATAGGACGAAATTTTGTTGGATTATATGTCCAATGTGTTAGGCGTACAACTTTCTTGTGTCTAAGTGCACTGACTGCATCTAGAATATAGTGCTGTTTTTGTTTTGTCGTTCGTGATGAGAGAGAAGAGAGACAGTGAACCATGGAATTTATACCCAAGTTTCGATGAAAATTCAAGTACCACCTCTCCTTCCTTTTAGCCAAAATATTGGCGTTGAAACTTGCTTTCATTGCCGGGATTCAATTACCCTACCTTCCAGTCGGTCGTCATTGCAAAAGCGCGAGTCAGCTATCTCGGCTACGGTCTTGGGAACTTTCAGAATTACGAGTTATAAACCAAGAATGTGGAAGAACCTGGATAAACACAGAAAGTGATGGGCCATGCAGCTTTAATGCAGTTTCGCAAAGATGATTGTGGCGATATTCATGATTCGTGTCGCGAAAAACAAATCGAATTATCAATCATAATTGGCATTTTACTTGGGTATAAATATGCAATCACTTGATTTGTTGAATTTTTATGCAGTTGGTTCAAATGGCTCTGAGCACTATGGGACTTAACATCCGAGATCATCAGTCCCCTAGAACTTAGAACTGCTTAAACCTAACTAACCTAAGGACATCACACAAATCCATGCCCAAGGCAGGATTCGAACCTGCGACCGTAGCGGTTGCGGGCTTCCAGACTGAAGCGCCCAGAACCGCTCGGCCACACCGGCCGGCTTTTTATGCAATTTATTTTCCGTACCATTAACTAGTTTTTGAACTACTGTAGGCTCAACTTCAGACGGAAGTGTTACAGGAACATTATCAGGACCATGTGCAACTGAACGCTGTGGTCGTGGCGGTGACGGAAAAGGAAACGAAAACGTTTATCAAACGATAAGGTTCAAATGGTTCAAATGGCTCTGAGCACTATGGGACTCAACATCTTAGGTCATAAGTCCCCTAGAACTTAGAACTACTTAAACCTAACTAACCTAAGGACATCACACACGCCCATGCTCGAGGCAGGATTCGAACCTGCGACCGTAGCAGTCCCGCGTTTCCGGACTGTAGCGCCAGAACCGCACGGCCACCGCGGCCGGCAAACGATAAGGTTATGGGTACTTACAGTGAACTGCTTCGTGGTATCCATGGGAAGTCCGCATTGATAATGTACGCATTCATATTATACATGCACAAACGCATGGTTTAGCTGTACTTGGTGTTACACTTTTTCACAGTAAATGTAAGCACAAAGAACATGGGCATGATAGATATCACACATTGTCACATCATAATCATTGGCCTGAGATGCATTGTTCATCTCAGAGTAGCACTTTCAACCTACGTCCTCAATTATTTGATGGCTGTAATCCAATATCCGTCTTCTCTACGGTTTTTACCGTCTACAGCTCCCTATAGTACCATGGAAGTTATTCTGTGTTGTCTTTTCCATATATTGCTCTCCTCTCCGATTCTTTGGCGAACCTACTCAATCTTTACCTTATCAGTCCACTTAATTTTCAGTATTCTTCTGTAGCACTACATCTGAAATGCCTGGATTCTCTTCCTTTCTAGTTTTCCCACAGTCCATGTTTCACTACCATAGAATGCTGTGCTCCAAACGTACATTATCAGAAATTTCTTCCTCAAATTAAGGTCTGTGTTTGACACTAGTAGACTTCTCTTGGCCAGGAATGCCATTGCTAAACTACTTTTTATGCCGTACTTGCTCTGTGCGTTATGAGTTATTTTGCTGCCTAGGTAGCAGAATTCCTTAACTTCATTTATTTCGTGATCACCAATTACGATTTTAAGTTTCTCGCTGTTCTTCTTTTTGCTACTTCTCATTGTTTTCGTCTTCCTTCGATTTACTCTTAGTCCATATTCTGTACTGATTAGACTGTTCATTCCATTCAGCAGATCCTGTAATTCTTCTTCACTTTCACTAAGGATAGCAATGACATCAACGAATCTTCACCTCGTAATTTAATTCCACTCTTGAACCTTTCTTTTATTTCCATAATTGCTTCTTCGATGTTTAGGTCGAACAGTAGGGGAGAAAAAACTACATCCCTGTCTTACACCCATTTTAATACGAGCTCTTCGTTCTTGGTCTTCCACTCTTATTATCCGCTCTTGGCTCTTGTACATATTATATATTGGCGTCTTTTCCTACAGTTTACCCCTATTTTTCTCACAATTTCGAACATCTTGCGCCACTTGACTTTGTCGAACGCTTTTTCCAGGTGGACACAGCCTATGAACGTGTCTTGATTTTCCTAAAATCTTGCTTCCATTATCAACTGCAACGCCAGAACTGCCTCTCTGGTGCTTTTACCTTTTTTAAAGCCAAACTGATAGCCATATAACACGTCCTCAATTTTTTTTCTGTATATTACCTTTGTCAGCAACTTGGATTCATGAGCTGTTAAGCTTAGTGTGCGATAATTCTCACAATTGTCGGTTCTTGCAGTCTTCAGAATTATGTGGATGATGTTTTTCCGAAAGTCTGGTAGTATGTCGCCAGACTCATACAATCTGTACCCAAAGGTGAATAGGCGTTTTTTTTTCACTTCCCCCAACGATTTTAGAGCTACTGATGGGATGTCATCTACCTCTTGTGCCTCATTCGATCTTGAGTCTTCCAAAACTCTTTTAAATTCCGATGGTAATACTGGATCCCCTTTGTCTTCTATATCGACACCTGTTTTCTTCTTCTATCACGTCTTCAGACAAGTCTCCCCCCTCATAGAGGTCTTCAGTGCACTCTTTCCATCAATCCGCTCTCTCCTCTGCATTTAACATCGGAATTCCCCTTGCACTTTAAAGTTATCTCCCTTGCTTTTATTTTCACCAAAGATGGCTTTGACTTTTGCATATGTTGAATCAGTCCTTCCGACTTTCATTTGGTTTTCGATTTCTTCACATTTCTCATGCAGCCATTTCGCCTTAGCTTCCCTACTTTTCCTGTTTATTTCATTCCAAAGTGACTTGTATTTCTGTATTCCTGAACATTTTTGTACTTTCTTCTTTCGTCGATCAACTGAAGTATTTCTTCTGTTACCCATTGTTTCTTCGCAGTTACCTTCTTTGTACCTAAGTTTTTCTTTCAAACTTCTGTGATCGCCCTTTTACGAAATGTCGTCGATTCCTCTCCAACTGAACTGCCTACTGAGCTATTTGTTATCGCAGGATCTATTGCCTCAGAGAACTTCAGTACTTTTGTATCCCACTTCCTTGCGTTTTGATTCTTCCTGACTAGTCTCTTAAACCTCACCTACTTTTCGTCACTACTGAAGTGTGGTCTGGGTCTACATATTCTGCTGGGGACCCCTTACAACCCAGTATCTTATTTCTGAATCTCTGCCTAACCATTATGAAATCTAACTGGAATCTTTCCATCTCTCCCTGCTTTTTCCAAGTATATCCCCTCGTCTTGTGATTCTTGAACAGAGTATTCGTTATTGCTTGGAGAAATTTATTTCAGAACTGAATTAGTCTTTGTTCTCTCTCCCGTAAGCTTCTCTTCTACTCCTTCCCATACAACCGCATTCCAGTCTCCTATGACTGTTGGATTTTTATCTCCCTTCGCGTATTGAATTACCCGTTCAGTATCCTGAAATACTTTCTCTATCTGCACGTCGGCATGTATACCTGAATTATTGTTGTCGGTGCTGGTTTCCTGTCGATTCTGATGAGAAAAATCCTGTCCCTGAACTTGAAAGTGTACTTGTAAAATAGATTATAAAGTAACACAAAAGATAAATATACAGAGTGGAATGCTTACCACGTAATTAAAGACTGAATGAGTTACTACCATATGTGACAGAGCTTTTCTTCATATGAACATGGTTATATAAATAAAAAAGAGCAAAACAGTTACGAGTAAACAGACAGAGTGCCATAGTTGTTACATGAATAAGAGAATTATAATTTAAGCAGGAGGGTGAATGTATCTTGTTTTTGTCCTTTTTGTTGTTTTGGTGCAATGATGTCCTGGAAATTCTGGAAGAAAAAGTTCTGTGTTGAGTCGTTTGGCTCGTTAATGATTTTTTGGGGTCATTTTACCTTATGCATGTGAGTCTCTGGAAGTTCGGGGAGATCGATCTGTAGCCCTGTGTCAGCAATGTGTAGCAAAGAAAGGTTGTAATTGATATAACATACAGAGCGTTCATGCTGAGCAGTATATGACGGAAAGCTGGACTTGTTTAAGTTTTTGAGTCGGGGGCATCCGTACGTTCTTTACAGCGAGCTGCAAAATTTCCCTCTGGTTGTTCTACACTACTGGCCATTAAAATTTCTACACCACGAAGATGACGTGCTACAGACGCGAAATTTAACCGACAGGAAGAAGATGCTGTGAAATGCAAATGATTAGCTTTTCGGAGCATTCACACAAGGTTGGCGCCGGTGGCGACTCCTACAATGTGCTGACATGAGGAAAGTTTCCATCCGATTTCTCATACACAAACAGCAGTTGACCGGCGTTGCCTGGTGAGACATTGTTGTAATGCCTCGTGTAAGGAGGAGAAATGCATACCATCACGTTTCCGACTTTGATAAAGGTCGGATTGTAGCCTATCGCGATTGCGGTTATCCGCATGGCTGTAACGAATCGTGCAGCCACGTCTCGATCCCTTAGTCAAAGATGGGGACGTTTGCAAGACAACAACCATCTGCACGAACAGTTCGACGACGTTTGCAGCAGCATGGACTACCAGCTCGGAGAGCATGGCTGCGGTTACCCTTGACGCTGCATCACAGACAGGAGCGCCTGCAATGGTGTACTCAACGACGAACCTGGGTGCACGAATGGCAAAACGTCATTTTTTCGGATGAATCCAGGTTCTGTTTACAGCATCATGATGGTCGCATCCGTGTTTGGCGACATCGCGGTGAACGCACATTGGAAGCGTGTATTTGTTATCACCATACTGGCGTATCACCCGGCGTGATGGTATGGGGTGCCATTGGTTACACGTCTCGGTCACCTCTCGTTCGCATTGACGACACTTTGGACAGTGGACGTTACGTTTCAGATGTGTCACGACCCGTGGCTCTACCCTTCATTCGATCCCTGCGAAACCCTCCATTTCAGGAGGATAATGCACGACCGCATGTCGCAGGTCCTGGACGGGCCTTTCTGGATAAAGGAAATGTTCGACTGCTGCCCTGGTCAGCACATTCTCCAGATCTCTCACAAACTGAAAACGTCTGGTCAATGGTGGCTGAGCAACTGGCTCGTCACAATATGCCCGTCACTACTCTTGATGAACTGTGGTATCGTGTTGAAGCTGCATGGGCAGCTGTACCTGTACACGCTATCCAAGCTCTGTTTGACTCAATGCCTAGGCATATCAAGGCCGTTATTACGGCCAGAGGTGGTTTTTCTGGGTACTGATTTCTCAGGAACGATGCACCCAAATTGTGTGAAAATGTAATCACATGTCAGTTCTAGTATAATATATTTGTCCAATGAATACCCGTTTATCATCTGGATTCCTTCTTGGTGTAGCAATTTTAATGGCCAGTAGTATACATATGAGCAAGAGCAATATCTTGTGAGTTAGTGTATGCCGAGTTTTGATGCCTCTCTACAGTGGATTTATTATTTTGTAGTTTACTGTCTGAATGGAAGGATATTTTTATATTATGTGGCGTGAAACGATTTAGAAATTTGTATGCCCCTTTGCCTAGGAATGGAAGGCTGGCAAATTTTAGCATTTCTTTTTTAGCGCGCAACGGTGATGGCGATTGCTTTAGTGTACTTTGGTTTTATTCAACGAGGGTGCTTATGAGGGAGTCATTGCGTGATTACTTTGGTCTGTAGATTTAAGTATGTTCGTTTCTTTATATGCATCTGCTTCATTGATGGTGATGCTTACCATCTGGTTCACTACTGATCTGAAGAATGCAATTTTATGTTGGTTCGGGTGGCATGAAGGGTTGTTGATGGAAACATCAGTCACAGTTGCAGTTTGTCATCCATAATGGATGTACTGAAATTAATAGTAATGGTGAAAACTATGTTCCAGATTCAGTGAATTGGAAAAATCAGACCACCAACATGAAGAGCTCGTCAGCAGTGGTGCTTTGCGTGTTGCTGAGCACAGCCTTTCTCGTCACGGTGGTGCGCGGCCAGGCAGGGCGAGCGTTCGACACGGATGACGACGACCAGTTCCTGGACGGGCCGCGCTATAGGTCCAACTGCCGCTGTGAGCGCATCAACAGGTGAGCCAGCCGAGTCTTAATAAACGCTATAGCGGATGACATCTGTGTAACGCAATATTGTCCAGAGTTAAGCATAGTGCAAGTGTATTTCCTGGTCAGAACATTCGATGAATTAAAGAATGCGAGCTTAATGAGGAATTTGGCTCAATTCGTGATTGACACAAGTAATTAAGAAATGTTTGAGTCCGAAGAGCCTCCTGCAAAAAAGCGAAATGGTGAGGGGCCAAAGCAGAAAAATCTGCTCTACAACAACAGGTATCATGGATACTGTTAACACCACCAGCCACGCATGCTAGAAAGCGACTTGGCATGTTCTCCGAGTTGGTTCAAGTGGCATTAGGCAGCATTTCTGAGAAACAGCTGTAGAGAGTCCTTGATGGTTCCCCAAGGGCTGGAATTGGACCCCCATCGAATTGTAGTCGATTGTTAGCACCTACAGGTTACACACCCCGAGACATTGTTGGCTATTTCTGGAGGTGGGTGTGGTCACCAGCAACTCGACACGGACGGGCTTATCGCGTCCCTTGGGAATGTCTGATCCCGCTGCGCCTTTGGAAAGCTGCACATGTGGCTTCCGAATACGACATTTCTGTAAGAGCGAAGCCCAATGCGGCTGGAGACTAGACGGAGAAGAGGGAGAGAGAGAGAGAGAGAGAGAGAGAGAGAGATAGAGAGAGAGTGTGTCATTCGCCAACGCTGGTGCAGGAGGGCTCCAAAGCGCCATTGCATTTGGAGATGGACACTCAGAGCAAGTTACGTCTGCATGTCAAGGTAATAGAGAGCAGTGGAGACGCCAGTCAGCACGACCTTTACGAATCGACAGGATACGGGGTAATGCAGATATCGGCAAACTATCATTACTCAAGTTAAGTGATTATTCCGTCGCTTCTTGACGAGTCCGCCATAAATCTTTGACTATCGCCGTCACAGAAATTACAATATTTGTAAACAATGTTGGAAGTGATGTTACTCATCTAGACTAAAGCACAAACACTTAATAAACGTTATGTTTGACAGTGTGTAGGTAATACAATTAAAAGTTAAACAGTTGAACAGTAAATAAATATATCGGTCAATCAGGCAGAGACAAATCATCTACGTTGGCTGAGTATGAACGTCGATAGAGGTTTCAGAATTATGACTCCACTTGGCAAACAGAGGCCAAAAACTCATTCTGTTGGAAACCCTGAAAATCGACAAACATTTGGCCCACAGTTCTGAGTTAATATTAAATGACCAAATACAGCCCAATACTTCCCTCTTCTAAACTTCAGTCCTCTCATTTTCCATTGCGTCCCACACGGTCTGCTCCTTTCTGTTTCTCTATTTCCCTGTATTTATTCATTTTTACTTTTAATGTGGTTGCCTATGAACTCCATGTATTCTGTTGCTGTCGTTGTCTATTCTATGTTCTATCCATATGTTTTGTTGTTGTCGTTGTCAATTCTGTTTTTTACTCTGTTTTTGTATCACTTCAAGTTATTCTTTAGCAGCCTTGTCAAGTACTAATTTTATTTTATTGGGATTCTTGATTTAATATAAATTGTTACATGGGCGTCATTTTGCGAGTTTAGTGTTAACGTTTCCCGTGGTTTGCTCCCCCATATATTTCTTATATTGTACAAATTATTACCTTTTTAATTACATTACCATTGCCCTGTCAAAGATGACATTTACTTTTTGTTTTTGCCTCAGTCTGGACGAGTAACGTCTTTTCCAATGTTCTTTACAAATATTGTAACTTCTTTGACGATGATAGTCAGTTAAAGTGTTATGATGGCGTTGTAAGCTGAAAAACGGTTAACTAAAGAAATTAATCCTGTAGAACATACACAATATTGTGCTGTTCATTTATTATCATTTTTCAAGATTATGCAGGAATCCTTTTAGAAGGGAACACACTTGACGAATGTGTGCTTCTGTTAGAGCGGAAACATAGGACATCATGCAACAGCAATGAAGGTTAGTAATAAATGATTCGATTCGTGCACGAAGAGTCAGAGTTGGTTAATCACATGTAAGCATATACCCATAGCGTAGGGATTGGTAGGGTACAGGTAATGTGGGAATCTTCAGCGCTAGGTTAGATGTAGAGCACTTTTACGGCCGCTGGCATGGTATTGTAAGCAAGGACCAGTCAGAGACTTCCCATTTTGAGCCACAGCCACAACCATGCAGGCCTCCGCACAATGCTCTTCACCTGTGAATCCTGCCTGACAGCTCGCACACGCAAAGGAAACACCGCCAACACACTGATCACCGCCTTTTAATGGTGTTTACTAAAAGTTTGCATGCTGGTGTTTCGTTTGTCTCAAAGAAGTACCTGTCTCTGAGATAATTATTACAATAAGCGTATTATTGTTTATCTTTCATTGAATTGTGTTATGAATTGGTATTAATTATGTTTTTGCTAAACAGGTTTTGTAAAGGGTAATTGCAATCAGTCTATCAGTAATCCGAAACAAGTACACCCTCAAGAACTGTGTTCAGGGACAACCATGTATAATGTGTGCATACTGAGGGGTTGTCGTGATGGAGATCCATTTTGTCAGTAACATCGGCGATATGGCACTCAGGAGGCCTACGTGAGCACCCTCTGTTTTGACTCTGCGGGCAGTAACCGTGCTGCGTTCAGATGTGAAAAGTGTTTGCAAAACTCGTTTTAGGGCACAACCGTGTCCAACCGACGAGGATGTACTCCTCTTGAACAGCTACAGCCATTGGAATGGGGTCACGCCTTGCGCCTGCGGGAAGCTGGGTGGACGGATCGACAGATTGCAGAACATACTGAGCGCAATGTACCGGTGGGGTGTCGCTTCTTTCAGTAATGGTCTGTGGAACATTTCCACATCTGTAGACCAGGTTCTGGAAGCCTGCGCAGTACAAACGCACGTCAAGTTCGACTTACGAGGTGCGACAATAAAGTAATGAGACTGATGTGAAAAAAAAATATTGCTTACCTTTTTAGTCAAGTTTAGTGTTGTCTCCTTCAAAGTAGTTCCCTTCTGATTGCACATACTTTTTCCAGCGCTTCTGCCATTGATGGTAACATATCTGGAACTCATCTTGTGTAATATCCTCCAAGACCCTCGTCACAGCTTTTTGGACATCTTGTGTTGTTTGAAAATGGTGTCCCTTGACCGTCGTTTTGACTCTTGGAAATAGAAAAAAGTCGCACGGAGCGATATCTGGTGAATAAGGTGGCTGTAGTAGTACTGAAATTTGTTTTGAGGTTAAAAATTGCTGTACTTACAGAGCAGTATGGGATGGCGCATTATCGTGATGCAGAATCCAATTATCAGCAATGTTGGCACAGGCACGAAGAGCCTCACGGGATTACCCGAGCGGTCTGAGGCGCTGAAGTCATGGACTGTGAGGCTAGTCCCGGCGGAGGTTCGAGTCCTCCCTCGGGCATGGGTGTGTGTGTTTGTCCTTAGGATGATTTAGGTTAAGTAGTGTGTAAGCTTAGGGACTGATGACCTTAGCAGTTAAGTTCCATAAGATTTCACACACATTTGAACACAGACACGAAGAACTCTTTTATGAAGTGTTTCCAAAATTGTGTTAACCTTTTGACCAGGAGGCACCCACTCTTTTTGAACAATTCGTTTGGAATCATAGAAGCACACAAGCATGCATTTCACTTTTGACTTTGACATGCGAGCTTTTTTTGGTCTGGGTGATCCCTTTGAGCACCATTGCGAACTTTGGCGTTTTGTCTCTGGATCGTACTGAAAAAACCAACTTCCATCACCAGTGATAACACGGCTCAACAATTCTGGATTGATTTCCGTTTGTTCTAACAGATTGGCTGCCACATTTTTTCGTGTTTCTCGTTGTTGTGGTGTGAGATTTTTGGGGACAATTTCTGCACAAATCGTTCTCATACCAAGATCTTAAGTTATTATTAGACGAATCGTTTCTCGATTGGTGTTCAATTCTTCTGCAATTATTTTCACGGATAATCTTCGATCAGATCGTTCGAGTTCACGCACCCTGGCCGACATCCTTCCGTGAGGTTGATGATCCTCCACTGCGGTCTTCATCTTCAACATTCGTTCTGCCTTCACTAAAAATTTTATGCCAACGAAAAACTTGAGCTCTTGACATAACCTTCTCTCTGAAGCTTACAGTAAGTCGTCGTCTCGTTTTCACCCAATTTAACGCAAAAAGAAATGGCATACCGATGCGCAGTACTATGCGGTTCCTTTTCCGCGACGGGAGACAAGAACACGTGTTAAATTACTACAGCACAACTCACGACTGAGCAGTTGCATCGATGTGCCACTCGGACTAGAAGCAGCTTATAGACCAAGGTCAAAGATATTGTGCCTACGTAAGCCTGCAGGGTTGGCACATCTTGCAAAGAAAATCAGTCTCATTACTTTACTGTCGCACCTCGTATTATGGGAGCAGCGAAAACCGACACATCATCATTCATGGACGGAATACAGACATGTTGCACCTGCCATGTGGTAAGGGACCATTGGGAACCGTCTGCATGCAGCCTGATTAAGATCACATGTGCCTCCACCGGACTACCACTACCACCACACCATCAAGAATAGCTACTGTGGCAATGTGGAACAGTCAACTGGAGAGCGAAATGGTGCTCTGTTGTCGTTAGTGATGAGAGTAGATTCTGTATGCATGCAAATAATGGATGTACAAGTGTATGGCGTAGACGTAGAGAGCTGCCTATTCCATAGTGCTTTCGCCAATGACACAAATGTCCCATCCCGGGCTTCATGATATGGAAGGCCATCTGTTACAAATCGCGGCCACATCTGGTGTTTCCGCAGGCTAAAGTAGCCAGTGCCCGTTACATTGCACAGGCTGTTATACCGACAGGCCGTTATCTTCGACAGAAACGTGATGTGTCTTTTCAGCAGGACAATGCAAGTCCACATACGACTGCTGCGACGCAATGTGCTCTTCGTGGTGTAAAACAGCTGCCCTCTCCAGCAAGACCACCAGATCTCTTGTCAGTTGAATTCATATGGGACACGATGAAGCGGGAACTTATCCGTCCTCCAGAGCCTGCATGAACCATGCCGTATTGCAACAAAAGGTGCAAGATGCTCGGAACAATCAATCGCAAGATGCCATTCGGCACCTTTATGATCATTTGCTTGTGAATATTTACACGTTTGTGCTGCCGCCAGAGGGGGATACACTGTACAATGACGCGACTGTTTGGACACCCTTTACCGTGACATAGATTTTTCAATTGGTCTGAATTTCTTGTCGCGTACTCCTACAATGATAAACTGCCTGTCACATCACTTGTCAACAAAATAAGATACTCTTGAGGGTGTTGCATTTTTTTTCGGAAGTGTAGATTTGTGCAGATGAATCACCTATTCCTTTTGTTTCTCACAGATATCACACTCAAGTGCAATTATTTTATTATTAATGAATTTATTTAATATAAATTAGTTCCTCGAAGTGAACATAAAATAGCACACCGTAACTAGCTTATATGTGCAAGCCTGTGGGTAATTATCATTCCTATGTCCGTGAACGAAAATGTGAAGTTCCGTGAGCGACTCTCACATGATGCCTCCCGTATCGGGATCCCATCACCAACGACCCGGTGTCTTCCTGTGACTATACAGCGTACTGATTTTCCCTTTAGACGATTTAGCGAGTACAATCGTTGTGCAAATCGAAACAGGATTCATCCTCGAAGAACACATTCCTTCATTCATTCTTGGGCCAACCTCGATGTTGTTTACTCCTCAGTAAACAAAACTGTATTTGTACTGAAGCTAGACACACACTATCGGCCGTCTGGTGTACAGGCCAATAGACATGGGACTCCGATGCATAGTTTGTTGGGAGACTCCTCAGGCAGCTGAAAGTTCAGCTTGTCATTGTCTTGTTGACATCGTTGTATTCCGCCATGTAGTTACGCCCAAATACCACCCCTGTCCTGACTGACCACTCTCGGTCGGCGTTGTACTAATCTACGACTAACACTCGTTCTGTTTCGAACCGTTACTGCAGCGTGTTAATGACTCTCGGTGGCATATTAAAATATGCTGAAACTATGCTCTGTAACAGGCGTCCGAAGATGGTGCCCTGCAAAACATATTCCAAATAGTGCCATGTGGGCGTCACGTTTCATTATTTACCAACACACTTCGCTACTCACTACGACTGAAACGTTATAGGTCTAGGGCACGGATTTTCTTAACATTTAGTCTCGAAACAGGGGATTCGCGTTTATCGCACAGATAACACGGTTTAGGTAGGTAGGTAGATGGTAAGTTCCTGTGGGACCAAACTGCTGAGGTCATCGGTCCCTAGGCTTACACACTACTTAATCTAACTTAAACTGACTTACGCTAAGGACAAAACACACACCCATGCCCGAGGGAGGACTCGCACCTTCGACGGAGGGAGCCGCGCAAACCGTGGCAAGGCGCCAGAAACCACGCGCCTATCCCGCGCGGCCATAGTTTGGTTATGTGTGGTACACTGGCCGTAATTTACAATGATTGTTCCTCTTTTCTCCTTCAGTTTTTCTCTTTTGTCGACTACGGCTATTTTTTCGACGCTACAGTATCACTGTATATCTGGAAACTATGTACATCTGTACCACAATGTTTACTTAACAGATTTCGCTTAAATTTGTTATGCCAGCGTTTGTAAGAAACTGGCGCATCAATAAGTACATAAAATGGACATGCGAGTGTCGCTCAAATAACGAATACATTTTTAAAATTATATTGGAAATCTTTCGGGTAGGATGACATGGGGGGACACTTCGACCAAAAACTGCACTCATAATTAATGCGACTGCCACTAGCGGTGAATGCTTGCAGTCTATATTCAGCAATCTGGTACGCTTTAATAGCTATCTCTTAAAAGCCCACACTAAAATTTTTTTTCATTCTACTGTGCCATCAGGAGCTATAATATAAAATCATCGTTTTCCCGGGAAAATGAACCAATAATCATAGAGAAAAAGATTTCTCAGTGACATCACACTGAACGAAGAGTGATCACAAAAGCCTGTGTTACACGACGAACGAACCTGTGAATATCAGATAGGCAACCATTATTTGCAGTCTCTGAGATTTAAAGCGTGCAGTGAGCAAACAAAATCTTCAAAGAGTCTGCGTACTTATTGAACAGGTAGGGATAATTACAAGCTTTGATTGCTTGAATCACTCATTCATTCTTTCGTCGAATGACATGGGTTTGAAAGATGCCATTTTCTGTCGGTGGGCTGAGATCGTTCAAGGTTTGTCCCATCGGCAACACGGTTGTAAGAACGGACAGTAGTTAATGAGTGAACCACTGAATAACTGAAAGGGACTAAGGAAATCTCTGTTTTACAAATTCAGAGATACGTAAATGGTACAGCTGGACGAAGACATGAGTTTCCTTCTCCCAGAATAGAAGTCCACCGCGGTAATCATTGCGTAACTTCGCTAAATCCATTTTCTGTTGTCGGAGAACGCGGAAACGTATTTACTCATTTCACACTGTGACAAGTGGGGGAATGACTCCGCTAATTACGTCGAAATGAAAGGCCAGTGTTGAAAGAAACGTATACTGACTAAACCTGGTTGGTTAAAAGAAAAAGAGAAATACTGGATTCAGACCCGAAAAATCGTGTACCAGTCCAGTCCTGACGCTTACAGGAACAAACAAATAACAGGTGTAGCGCTGATAGACTTAAGTTTTGCATTTGACACCGTCAACCATAAAATGCAGATGAAGAAACTGTTCGAGACATTTACGAACATTGCGTCTCTGTTTCAAAACAGGCAGTTTTATGTAACACTGGTGAGCAGGTATAGTTGATGGCGTCGACAAAAGAGGAAGGACGCCTAGGGCATCCGGGGCCCCCCTTCTATTTAATCTATACATGAATGACCGACTAGCATACTACTCATTCCTTGTACTCCGATGATCTGGGTATTACCCCACAACACAAGAGCTTTGAGGAAATAGAAGCGAAAACTGCAAAACTTGTTTAACATCATGTCTGATTATTACAAAGAGAGCTCCCTCAAACCACGTAAGTTTTCTATGTGGGCAACCGCAGCTTAATCTGCGCATGGTTAAAAAGTTTTTAAAAAAAATTGTGGTAAATTCTAAAAAAGTGTGGACTCCGCTTGTAGCTGCCAATTATTTTTTTATTATGGGATCCAGATACAACCGATTTCGCAATAATGAATTTCATCTTCAGGTTAAATTTGGCTAGATTGCATTAAGCCACTAAACCAATATGATATCTCAGTGTTCTATAAGGCACACATCCAGGCATCATCAGATGCAATGGGCGTTGAAAGAACCATCAATAATCATAGATAGCTGTGGGTCATCGTTGGGGGGGATATTCGAATTTGGAACAGTTTGAACTCAAATCAAACTCCTCGAAGATACGAGTTAGCACTTTCCACCTTAGCTGAAAACGGGCAAACAGAAACCTGGAATGGCAGCAGCTTGTAACACACAGACACACCAACATACGTGGGTGTCGTGCTGGAAGACCATTGGCATACAAATATCTCTGTGAGAAGACCCGCGGAAAGATTGCCACCAGGAACATCATCATCTTGAGGAAACTAGTGAGTAGTAAATGGGAAGCCACCCCTACTGTATTAAGAACTGCTCAAACACATTGCTTTTCCATGGCAGAATAGGCAAGCGCTGTATAGCGCAGACACGCCAACATCTTTACTAACCCAAATGACACATGCATCCTACCAATAGGATGCATGAAACCCACACCACTTGGTAAGCTATAAAAGGTGATTCAGCTGCCCCTAACGATAGGTTCTATGCAACCTGCAACACCTTCAAAACCACACAGGAGATTTTCATGTTCTTTCGTTCACTATGTGCAAACTATTAATCCTACAGAAAAAATGAATGGGACCTTTTCGTAGGAAATTTAGTGTAGTTAAGTTTTGTTTGGGGATGCGTTTCTGCTGGAAATCACAGTTTTCAATTTATTCAAGAAAAACACTTTTGAAGTTCACTTTTATAAGTTTTTCTTGAATAATACGAAAACTAAGGCCTCTATCGAAAACGTATCTCTGTACAAAACTTAACTACATTAAATTTTCTACAAAAAGTTTCTGTTATTTTTTTTTCTGTAGGACTCATAATTTGCACATGGTATTTCAAGACGCTGCTTGTTGCATAAAAACCATGTGCGAGGGTAAGTGAATCACCCCGAATAAGGCATCTGGAATCTCAGATCCTGAAGCCTGAAGAACTGAACATGAGCATACAGAAAAATTTAAGCAGGCTTACGATTAGTTCCAACTCATACACGGTGCTTCATGCAAATCTGACAGACTTAAATTCCGCGAGGAGCCATCTATGGACTAACACGTCTCTCAAGAGATGGCCAGCGGCCATACATCTGGCTGGAAAATTTGGAGAACACTGAATCGTATCAGAAAGAGTGTGGCGCCAGTCAAAACAATCTTACTAAATGGGACCTCAAGACGAAGCAGACAACAAATGCGACTGTGGTCCAGGCCATGGAACATATTCTACTATGTCCCAACTACCCCACGAGATTTACCGTTGTCGACCTGTGGCTTACAAGAAACAAGCACTGGACGTGGCCCGATACTGAGCTGAAAAAACTTTAAAAGAAGTTTTCCGGGCACGAAAAATTAAATAGGTACAAATGAAAACTATGGTTCTCGGTTTTGTCATCTCATAGTCCTTTTGCAGTGAATGACAGGTGGGCTATTCGCATTGTAGGACATCTACTACATGTAGGAGAGAACATCGTGTCAGTATTATCCATTTCTTGACCTGTTTCATTCGCATACTAATCGAGAGAAAAATGACACTCTATTTGCGTCTGTACTTGCTCTAATCCCTCTCATCTTGTTCTTGTGAACCCCACACGAGTTACAAGATGATCGATATACATTTGCAACACACTCTTCTTCGAACAGAGGTTCTCCAAATTCACCCATCAGGGTTTCGCGAGAAATACGTCATATTTCTTCCGAGGGTTTCAATGTCATTTCCCAAAGATTTCTATTATATTTTCGTGTGGACTGTACCGACCTGTTACGAATATATCAGGCGTCTCTGAACGCGTTTGACGTCTGTTGACATCCTTACTTAATGAGGACTTCAAAAAATGGTGCAGTAGAATTGTCGGGTAAATAAAATGTAAACGTCGTGTGACTAGGGCCTCCCGTCTGGTACACACCGTTCGCCGGGTGCAAGTCTTTCGATTTGACGCCACTTCAGCGATTGGCGCGTCGATGGGGATGAAATGATGACAAGGATAACACAACACCCAGTCCCTGAGCGGAGATAATCTCCGACCCAGCCGGAAATCGAACCTGGGCCCTTAGGATTGACATTCTGTCGGGTGACCACTCAGCTCTCGGGGGCGGACAATTGTCTGGTATGCAACTGCCTTTAGAGGCACACTGGACTTTTCTAGCGCCCTTCCAACAAATCTAAGTCTTCTGTTTGCTTCCCCTGATTCTGATATTAAGTGACCGTCCCATTTCATATCGCCTCTTAATATTACCTCTAAGTACTTATCAGTTGTGACGAGCTTAAGATTATACAATTTAGGCTTTCATGGCCGGTGTTGTCTCCAGTTGAAACTTCCGGGCTGAGAGGCCGTGGTTGATGTATAAAATTTCCACCTGACGTTTCTTCTCCATCTGCGGGAGACATCTTCTGAGGTCGTCCGGCTACTGCCACTGAGGCTCCAGGTACTCTAGCATTTATAGAAGCGCATAGAGGGCACCACCATTCGTCACGTGATGCCGAAGTTTTAAATTTAGACAAAATATGGATGTCGACGTTGCGCCAGCAGAATGACAATCGATTACCTTCAATCGAGAATGATGACGCCTTCCAAAGATTCTTAAGCTGGAAATTGCAGGGAGAGTTGGAATTCCAGATCCACTCATCAGTGATGCAAATGTCCATATTAGGAAAACTTGCCACCGACGCCATAACACCTGGACTCTGGAGCAATAGAAGAACGATATTCGATCGGATGATTTATGCCAACGGCCTTGCCGCAGTGGTAACACCGGTTCCCGTCAGATCAGCAAAGTTAAGCAGTGTCAGGCTTGGCTAGCACTTGGATGGGTCACCATCCTGGTCTGCTGAGTGCTGTTAGCAAGCGGGGTGCACTCAGCCCTTGTGAGGCCACATGAGGAGTTACTTGACTGAAGATTAGCGACACCGGTCACGAAAACTGATAACGGCTGGGAGACCATATGCCTCCGTATCCGCATCCGGCGAGGCCTAAAGACTGAGAATGACACAGCGGCCGGTCGGTACTGCTGGGCCTTCAAGCCATGTTCGGACGGTGTTTCCTTTTTTTTCTCAGGCGATGATTTGGGCAAAGATATCGTAGTATTCCATGGGCCCCAAGGTTACTTGGCAGTGTCGCATTATTGCCAAGGACTGTGTGGGCATTATGCTTGATCAGGTCCATTCTGTGCTACATTTTTATTCCCCCGTGGTGTTGCTGTGTTCCAAGATCACATGGACCCCTTTCGCACAGCTCGCGTAGTCCAGAAATGGTTTTGTGAGCACGAGTATGAAGTTTCTGGTCTGGTTTGGAGAGAAGCTTGGATGATCGCTATCCATCTTCACCTGAACTTGCCACTCTTTTTCAGGAAGAACGTCATTAGATCCCTTGGAAATCATACAGACCTGTTTTTATCCATTCAGAGACGACGGGAAGCTGTTTTGAGTGCCAACGGTTTTCCTACACCATATTGGGCATGGTGTTGTGTTGATGTTTCCATACATTCGTCCATTCCTCTACTTCTACATGTATTCGAAGAATTTTCCGTTCTTGTTTCTCGATGTCATGAATTTTCGTCATTCCTTAATTGCTGTGATTTCTATAACACACAAGAACTCCATCTTCAGGCTGCGAGTGGCCTACGGGGAACATCCGACCGCCGTGTCATCCTCAGTGGAGGATGCGGATAGGAGGGGTGTGGGGTCAGCACACCGCTCTCCCGGTCGTTATGATGGTATTCTTGAGCGAAGCCCCTACTATTCGGTCGAGTAGCTCCTCAGTTGGCGTCACGAGGCGGAGTACACCACGAAAAATGCCAACAGCGCATGGCGGCCTGGATGGTCACCCATCCAAGTGCCGACCACGCCCAACAGCGCTTAGCTTCGGTGATCTCATGGGAACCGGTGTATCCACTGCTGCGAGGCCGTTGCCGATAACACACAAGGCTTCTGGTAAAACAACCGTACTGCCGTTTTCCATTACGAGATACTGCTCTTTTATTGTAGTAATTCCACGTCAGTTTGTACGCCTTTTGCAGTTTGAATGTTTTTTCTGTAATGGATATTCGGTTGGATGGTGGCCTCCTAGGTACCAGAAGTGACTGACTTGTTGGTGAAGTTCAGATGTGTTTCGCTCACTCTCTTATTGTCTTAGCTGCGTTTTCCTTGTCGAACAACGCAATTACACCTTCATCTACATACATACTCCGCAAGCCACTGTACGGTGCGTGCTGCGGTACCCTGTACCACAACCAGTCGTTTCTTTTCCCCTTTCCACTCGAAGATAGAGCGAGGGAAAAACGACTGTCTGTATGCCTCCTTATGAGCCCTAATTTCTCGTACCTTATCTTCGTGGTCCTTACGCGAAATGTCTGTTCTCGTAAGTAGAATCGTTCTACAGCACTGGTTCCCAACATAGGGATAATTACTGCCTGAGAGGTAAAATTTAATTTTCTGGAGGGTAAAAACAAAAGTGTCTAGCTGTGTTTCAGTCACGACCCTAAATTATTTTTAAAAGATCGCCTATATTATCACTGTTTCTTAAGAGTGTACGACTGATTACGTAAGTTACCAAGCAACTACATTCTTTTAAATTTCAAATTCTAGCAATAACGCGTGACACAATGTGGTGGGTGGTTTATAGCTTGTAATATGAATGTATGGTCATCTTATCCCCATAGTTCACACACTACACATACCGTGTACTTTGCACCACCCACTTCTGAACAGTAAAACTGAGACATATGTGTCACATATGCTTAAATATCTCATAAAAATGCCCCCTCTGAGTTGTATATAGTTCCCACAATAGACCAGCAGTTGCTTCATTATTCACTTTGCAACAGATAGACGAACTAATTGACAGCACGATACAGCAGAAACTCCGTAATGCTACTACAATGATGTAGGATCTACACATTATTATTATAATAATAATTATTATTAGTGGCAGTGGTCAGGTATTGAGCATGGACAACTCTAAGTCTTCCAATTTCTGCCATTTCACAAGTAAGGAGTCCAGCAATGAAGTGATTTACGAACAATAAATGTACTGCGTAAGTTTTAGCGGTTTGATCGTAAATGGGATGTCGCAAGGTCTCTGAGTGGTACAGAGGAAGTTTGCTCTCAATGCAGATAGTTAGCTCTCTTTTATGAGGAGGAATTTTTGGCAGCGCTCACAATGCAATGAGAATTGCTTCAACATTGCATAAAATAAGGTTGTTAGAAATAAACAGCACCAATTGTGTCAGTGGCTCTTTAGTTCGTGCTTAATAAAGCACCCACAGAAATTGAATCTTATTAATTATTCGTTATCTTAAAAATGTAGGTGTTCAAAGGAAAATATTTTTCATCCTACAATTTAGTTAGACACTAATGCTGATGATGACGGAAGGAGGTGGGAGAAGCGGGGTAGTAGCTAACATCTGATTACGCTCAGGCGTAATGTTCTCTGCAAGGTTGGGAACCAATGTTCTACAGTCAGCTTCAAATGCCGGTTCTCTAAACATTCTCAGTAGCGTTCCTCGAAAAGAAAGTCGCCCCCACTCCAGGGATTCCCATTTGAGTTCCCGAAGCATCTCCATAACACATGCCTGTTGTTCGAATTTACCGGTAATAATCCAGCAGCCAGACTCTGAATTGCTTCCATGTTTTCCATTAATGCGACCTGGTGCGGATCCCAAACACTCGAGAAGTTCTCAAGAGTCGGTCGCGCTAGCGTCCGATATTCGGTCTCCTTTACGGATGAATCACACTTTCCTAAAATTCTCCCAATAAACCAAAGTCGCCTTGCCCACGACAATCCTCTCGTGCTGGTTCCATTTCATATCGCTTTGCGACGTTACGCCCAAATATTTAAACGACGTGTCTGTGCCAAGCAGGACACTACTAATACTGTATTCGAACATTACGGATTTGGTTGTCGTACTCATCCGCATTAACTTACATTTTTCTACATTAAGAAGCAAGTGCCATTCATCACACCAGCTAGAAATTTTATCTAGGTCACTCATCTTCCACACCTTCCTACACACCACACCATCATCAGCAAATAGGTGCAGATTGTTGCTCACCCTGTCTGCGAGATCATTTATGTATATATAAAAATAACAGCGATCCTATCACACTCCTCTGGGGCACTCCTGACGATACCCTTGTCTCTGATGAACACTCGCCGTCGAGGACAATATTGGGTTCTGTTACTGAAGAAGTCTTCAAGCCACTCACATTTCTGGGAACCTATTCCGTACGCTTGTACCTTCGTTAACAGTCTGCAGTGAGGTACCGTGTCAAATACATTTTGGAAATCTAGGATTATGGGATCTGCCTGTTGCCTTTCAATTGGATGAAAAAAACGCAAGAAGACCTGGAGCAATTGAAAATCTCAGAGAAAGAATTTAACGACAGAAAAGAATTCAGAAATAAAATCACAGTGAATTAATGAGAAGGTTTTGGGAAGAAACGAAAAGAGAAAAAGGAAGTGAAGCTGTGATTGGGTCAAGTTTACACGTTCTCCTAAAGGGGAGAAATCGAAAAGAACGTATACAGGTCGTCCCAGGAGGAATGATCACTATTAAGGGATATGCGAGGAACGATCATTCGGGGCAAAAACGTCAAGTAAACAAGTACTTTAAAACGCATACCTCTAGAGCTGTGAGCACTTGTCCATCTTCACCACTGTGGAACACATCTGTTCCAGTGCTCGCAGGTCTTAAGGTGTGCGCTTTAGAGGAAGTGTTTACTAGGCTTCTTTGCTCCGAATAATCGTTGCTGTCATATGACTGAATACTGACCATTACGTATATACATGGTAGTCCAGTATAGTGACCGGATCAAATATCTCACGAAATAAGCATCAAACGAAAAAACTACAGAGAACGAAACTCGTCCAGCTTGAAGGGGGAAACCACATGGCGCTATGGTTGGCCCGCTAGATGGCGCTGCCATAGGTGAAACGGATATCAACTGCGTTTTTTTAAATAGGAACCCCAAGATTTAATTACATATTCGTGTAGTACGTAAAGAAATATGAATGTTTTAGTTGGACCACTTTTTTCGTTTTTTGATAGATGGCGCTGTAATAGTCACAAACGTATAAGTACGTGGTATCTCGTAACATTCTGCCAGTGCGGACGGTATTTGCTTTGTGATACATTACCCGTGTTAAAATGGACCGTTTACCAATTTCGGAAAAGGTCGATATCGTGTTGATGTATGGCTATTGTGATCAAAATGCCCAACGGGCGTGTGCTATGTATGCTGCTCGGTAACGTGAACGACATCATCCAAGTGTCCGGACCGTTCGCCGGATAGTTACGTTATTTAAGGAAACACGAAGTGTTCAGCCAGATGTGAAACGTCACCCACGACCTGCAACAAATGATGATGCCCAAGTAGGTGTTTTAGCTGCTGTCGCGGCTAATCCGCACATCAGTAGCAGACAAATTGCGCGAGAATCTGAAAAACGTCAGTGTTGAGAATGCTACATCAACATCGATTGCACCCGTACCATATTTCTGTGCACCAGGAATTGCATGGCGACGACTTTGAACGTCGTGTACAGTTCTGCCACTGGGCACAAGAGAAATTACGGGATGATGACAGATTTTTTTGCACGAGTTCTATTTAGCGACGAAGCGTCATTCACCAACAGCGGTAACGTAAACCGGCATAATATGCACTATTGGGCAACGGAAAATCCACGATGGCTGCGACAAGAGGAACATCGGCGACCTTGGCGGGTTAACGTATGGTGCGGCATTATGGGAGGAAGGATAATTGGCCCCCATTTTATCGATGGCAATCTAAATGGTGCAATGTATGCTGATTTCCTACGTAATGTTCTACCGATGTTACTACAAGATGTTTCACTGCATGACAGAATGACGGTGTACTTCCAACATGACGGATGTCCGGCACAAATCTCGCGTGCGGTTGAAGCGGTATTGAATAGCATATTTCATGACCGGTGGATTGGTCGTTCACCGGATCTGACGTCCCCGGATCTTTTTCTATGGGGAAAGTTGAAGGATATTTGCTATCGTGATCCAACGATAACGCCTGACAATATTCGTCAGCGCATTGTCAATGCATGTGCAAACACTACGGAAGGTGAACTACTCGCTGTTGAGAGCAATGTCGTTACACGTATTGCTAGATGCATTGAGGTTGACGGACATCATTTTGAGCATTTATTTCATTAATGTGGTATTTACACGTAATCACGCTGTAACAGCATGCGTTCTCAGAATTGATAAGTTCACAAAGGTACATGTATCACATTGGAACAATCGAAATAAAATGTTCAAACGTACCTACGTTCTGTATTTTTATTTAAAAAGCCTACGTGTTACCAACTGTTCGTCTAAAATTGTGAACCATGTGTTTGTGATTATTACAGCGCCATCTATCACAAAGCGAAAAAAGTGGTCCAACTAAAACATTCATATTTATTTACGTACTACACGAATATGTAATAAAAAATGGGGGTTCCTATTTAAAAAAAACGCAGTTGATATCCGTTTGACCTATGGCAGCGCCATCTAGCGGGCCAACCATAGCGCCATCTAGCGGGCCAACAATAGCGCCATATGGTTTCGCCCTTCAAGCTAGACAAGTTTCGTCCTTTGTAGTTTTTTTGTTTGACGCTTATTTCGTGAGATATTTGGCCCGGTCACGATCAATGGATCATCCTGTATACAGGGTGTTTAAAAAAGAATGCCCTGATTCCAAAACTCCGTATTCAACGTTCAACGTTAAAAACATAGTGCAAACTTGGAATCAATTGCATAATAGTCATAAAATCTAAAAAGTTGTAGCTACGCTATTACAAATGCTCTACGTGTCCCCCAGCAGCAGCACGAACAGCATCTAAACGACAGAACATTCCTCATAAACTTTACACAATGTATCTGCTTTCACAGGCGTTATAGAAGCTGTTATTGTGTTCTTCACTTCTTATATGTAACGAAGTGAAGCGGAGATGAACACACTTCCCTTCATACATCCCCACAAGAAAAAATCGCAAGGGCTCATGTCTTGGATACCAAGAATACAGGGCACTGTTTCGGGGTCCCTGACACCATATCCGGCGTTCAGGCAGAGTGTTATTGAGAAACTGACGTATGTTGTTGTGCCAATGTGGTGGAGCTCCATCCTGTTGGAAAATGAAGTCATCAGAGTCGTCCTGAAGTCGTGGAAAAGCCAATTCTGCAGAATTTGAAGACAGCTTATTCCAGTCACAGTGTTTTCCTCGAAAAACAAGGGACCATATACTTTTTCACTGGAAGTGGCACAAAAAAGTTCACTTAGGTGAGGCTCTTTCGTGCAGGCTGGTTAGTCTCGAAACGCCGACAAGACGCACTCTGGACAGAAATCGCTGACTCACTTTTTGCAAACAGCAGCACGCAAAACGGCTTCTGTTGAATGGACGCCATCTTACTTCTGATTCCAAGTTGAGCAGACATCTTACAGCTATTTGCTGAAACTGTAGGCCGCACCCATTCAGATAACACACATAAAAAACCTGCAAACTTATCGAAAACTTCTACACAAAAAAATAAAAAAAATATGGATACATTTATTCACAGGCAGTTTTAAAAAAAGGCCTTAAATTTTTTAAATTTTTTTCTTGTAGAAGTTTTCGACATATAAATACAGATGTATAAATTCTTTTGTGTAGTAGTTTCCGTGTACATGACCACCGCGTGTTTGGACTCGTTGTTATTATAGTAATATCTGTGAATGATTTAGGGAGTGCGCTAGTCGACAGCTCTGATTTATTCGTCACTTAACTATATCCGCTAACCAACAATACTTCAGACAAATTTTCTGCTTCCGGTATTACGACCGGGCTCCGATAGCTCGTCGGCTGTTACGATAGTACCCGAGATAACTGGAGGGGGCGCTCTACTCGGAGCTCCGACTCACTCGCCGCTTAACCGGATCCGAAGGCCAGGTGTAGCGCTGAGTTGCCACTGATGAGTGAGTGTGGGAAAACCGGGCGGCCGGTCGTCCCATCTTAGGACGCCTCCATTGACAGGGGTGCGGTGTGAGGAAACAGTCGATTAGGCCGCGAGGCCGGTGATTACGGAAATACGCAGCGCGGCCTTGGCGTTTAAGCCGGAGACGCTTTTTCTCTCCCCGAAGGCTAATGCCGTTGGTATGGGATGAGAGCGAACGTACTTACCACGCAAGTGACGCCTAGGACATGATGGTGTCTTAATGTCTAATGTTCGTTAACTACCGACACGGCGTGGAACCGTTTACATCCGGCAGCGGTTAGAAGTTCGTCGACAGCGAGTTCACAGTTGGATTACGAAGTGAGTGCAAACTCGCTGAAGCTTTCTTAAAGAAATTACTTTGACATTGGCCTGAATGTAGGTAAACCAGCGAAAAATTACGTCAGAAGGGTCTGAAATGGAGTTTGCTTGTTTGACGACTTTCAGGGGCAGCAAAATTTTGATTTTCAGTACTTCATATAATGATTGACCGAGTCTAAAACACTGCTATAATATCTACTCATTGAGAAGTATAATCTTATACAAATTCTTTAACACAGTAAGATGAGTATTACGTTTAGAAACTGTGCGTATGTCCTAAGATAGCGATATTTAGATACCGGACCTGTCAGTCATCTTCAGGTGAACCATCGAAGACACGGCCGTTGGCGCACTCTATCGTCTTCGATTGGAACAAATCGTGGAGATGATTGGGTTCCACGAGCTGTCCAACTGGTAGCCACTATCACACTTCATCAGGTTTTCAAATGTTCAAATATGTGTGAAATATTATGGGACTTAACTGCTAAGGTCATCAGTCCCTAAGCTTACACATTACTTAACCTAAATTATCCTAAGGACAAACACACACACCCATGCCCGAGGGAGGATTCGAACCTCCGCCGGGACCAGCCGCACAGTCCATGACTGAAGCGCCCTCGACCGCTCGGCTAATCCCACGCGGCTCAGCTTTTCCGCCAGGCATATTTCCACGGACTCTTTAATAACGGAACCTCAAAAAGAACCATAATTCTACCACACACCATTGAATATCCAGTGGAAACACAGAATTCTGCAATAGCGTGCTGTGAAAGAACGCTGCAATGAGGACAGACGTTGCACTAACCTTTTGGAATCAAGCAAGACCGCTATTGACGAGCACTGCATTTCCACTGGACATTCAGTGGAGTATGATAAAACAATGAGTCTGACCACAGCAACATCTTTTTCGGACTCCATTACTAAATAATCCGTGGAAATACGCCTGGCGGAACAGCTGATGGACCGTGATAGCAGCTACCATCTGGACAGTGCGTGGAACCCCATCGTCTCTACGGTTCGCTCTAACCAACGGCCGCGGCCAACTGTAGCACAGAGGACAGCTGAGTTCTGAGGTTCCACCAGCGAGGGCGCTGCCATCGGGAAGTGTGGTCTGTCTGTCAACTTGTTTTTGACGCAAGCACGGCATACTCGCAGCGCGCTGAACATTGTGGAACGGAGCAGGTCTTGTTCAGTCTTTGATGGCTCACGTGGAAATGACTGTGCGGGTGCCAAGTTGAAATATCGTGGGATGAATCAAACGGCGACCAGCTGCAAGCCCGAGATTTGTTTGAGCAAGAACACCCAGAATACATTCATCCACTATTGGAGAATGAGAGCGCTTAGCGACTTCCAATAACCTTTACTTTTAATTTGAACCGTTACGAAATTTTTCCTCTGACACCTCCGACACAATGACGAAAGACAAAAAGTGCGTAATTTACTACATTTCGGCTGTTCATGCAACATACATTGAGCATCAGACACGACGTTTTGATTTGTTACTTCTTTACTATTAACTCGCAACGTATTTGATAGGCAGTATCCATATATGTCACTGAATGTAGCGGCAAAATTGTATCATGTGCTACGCATGGTTCAGGAGATATGACGTTGTAATCATTAAGACGCTTTTGCTTAAATCAGAGCGCAAATTACTCAAGAGTATACTAATGCAGTGTTTGTTAATATGAATGTTTACCGCTTTCCAACTAGCTTTAAACATAATTTAAACTTTTTTTCGCTTACATACTTAACGTCAAATACTTAACATATTAGCTCATTTGCAATAAGACGCCTGAAGCTGTCACATAAGTGGGAGTTGGATTCTTTAAAAAATTGGGGGAGGGGGGGGGGGGAGGTACTGGTATTAAATCACTCACTATCGCAGCAGCTTGACGCTTGTATAAAAAGCGACGCTGCTGGAAATGAGTGATCTGCAGTGATGAATCACGCTATACCCCGTGGCAATCCGATGGTGTTTCAGTTTGGCGGATACCTGTAGGACGTTGACTGCCGTCGTGCGTAGTGGCAACAGTGAAGCATGGAGCAGGTGGTGTTACAGTATTAGTGTGTTTCTCGTGGTTAGGTTGCAGTCCCCTCATTGAGCTTAAGGAAACGCTAAATGCGGAAGGATGTGACCCCATTTTACCTCTCTGTGAACTGGGCACAGTAGAGGAACAGTTCGAATACGATGACTTTATCAGCACGACAATGCCCTCTGCTGTATAGCAACATTTGTGAGACCTGGTTTGTGGACGATAACGTTTCTGAAATGGACTGGCTTGCGCAAACCCACAACCTGAACCCAATGGAACACCTCTGCAACGAATTAGTGTCAAGTTCACTTGAGACCCCAGTGTCCAGCATCATTGCCATCTCCGGCTTCGGCTCTTGAGAAGGAATGGGCTACCATTCCTCCACATAAATTCAGACACTCCAGCAGATTTCAGGCCAGCATAAAGCCGAAGGGCCGACTAACCTCATATTAATTTCCACTAATAGGTATCCGCTTACTCGAGATCAGGTAGTTGAAGTCTCGTTTCACTCCCTGGTCCAAGACACAATCTTAATCTGTCAGAAAGATTCGTTAAAGCATAAATTTAGGTGGAGGGTAAAATACGTATTCTTTGTACTGTAGACACTAAGGTGATACTGTGTGACTGACAGCAATCGTTTGTTTACTTCGCAGGTGTCCCCGGCTTCAGGTGCTGGTCGCACCAAGATGTCGTGAGGGCTACTTCCTGTGTTGCTTCCCCCGCATCTACGACGACAACTAGTTTCTTTTTAATTATTTGTGTGTCATTTATGGATGCCTGATGTTCCTGACACACATATCAATGCTGCGTGTTGTTTTCACTGATTTGTTTTGTAATACGTGCAATGTGTGTGATTGCTATGTTATTCGATTAAGTGTTACACTTACTGTTTTGGGGATAATCATATTTTGATGTGTTTCCAGGGGTTTATGGTATAGACAGTAAAGTGAAAAATTTCTCTGGTGTGGACAGTTTAAAGAAATTCTAGTCTTGTCTGTGCAGTAATTTACTATCAGTGTTCTTGTCAAGTAACAGCTACATAATGCATGGTAAATTTCGAATCAAAACAACTGATACTGCATGATGAGTTTTGTTCGCAACTTCGTATTTGCGGTTTCTTCTCGATCCAATAAATTTCATATTCAAGAAGTAAAGACTGTGCTATGCGGGTGTATATTGCTCAAACTGTGTTGTGAAATGAGTTACTTTAACTTACAAACTTGCATATAAACAAAAAAATTGTGATTAATAATAATTCCGTCATATATCTGTTGCTGTGTGCCATTGAGTGAACGACTGCCTAAAATATTTTCTCATTCGAAAAGAATTTGATAATGATGAATGCATGTTAACATTAAAACATAAGCTAAGTAACTGATATTTTTATGATAAGAATTAAAGACGAATAAATGATTTACTAAATCTCCTCATGTTCAATATTGTTTTCGTGACTTGTGTTGTTGATGTCAATAACGTTCTGTGTTTCATACATTTCAAATTAGATAATGAAATTATTCACATTCTGAGAACAGCACATATTCTGTACTGTCGTAAATGATTAACAAATATGTTGTCAACACATTAACACAACGAGTTTGTACTTCCAAAAACAAGCATGTAAGAACGAAGGAGTGGCCGTGCGGTTCTAGGCGCTACAGTCTGGAGCCGAGCGACCGCTACGGTCGCAGGTTCGAATCCTGCCTCGGGCATGGATGTGTGTGATGTCCTTTGGTTAGTTAGGTTTAATTAGTTCTAAGTTCTAGGCGACTGATGACCTCAGAAGTTAAGTCGCATAGTGCTCGGAGCCATTTGAACCATTTGAAGAGCGAAGAAGCAAAACAAAATCTGTCTGGCTTTTTTATTCTCGGAGAGTAAATAACCAGAAATAGTTGCACGGTCGCCATAAGCTGTTCAGGACGTCTATTGCAGTAAAGCGTTATGTTCACGTACGTTGATTGGTAGGCAAAATAAAGTCTGTTTTTAACTGCTGATCATCATCTTACCACACAGACAAGTGAATATTAAACCGTATTATTGAAATAAGACTGGCAGCTGTACCATCTCAAATAGCACGTGTACAAGTACGTTACTTCCTGCAGAAACACAATGCTGAAGGCTAAACCTCTTTTTCAATTGTTAGCAGAGACTCAACAAGAAAAGAAAAAAAATCGTGTAGCTTTAAACGGACGATTCATTTCTGAAACCTACTGAAGTTTTCTCTGTCGACAGTTTTCAATAAATGGAAAAAATGCAGTTGAACAGATAGAGTTCAGCATGTTAGCATTTGTCCAGCTCAAACGGTAAACACTTCCACGCCAGATACGATTAGTATTCGGCTGGTCTTTTTGAATGATAACACGTGCATACGTATTAGTTTTGTTTTCACGTCAGCGAATGTAAGCGGTCTTTTCTGACTGAATTTTTCAGGAGTATCTGCAGGTACAATAATTAGCTATATCTTATGCAACGTGTTGGCATTATGTCAATGCCAGCAGCTTTCCGATTTCGTTTTGCATCAGTCAAACGAATTTTACATCATATTGTAGTACTTTTTAAGTAAGCAAAATGAATTTGCACTGTCGGAGCGTCGTTGTATTATGCTTTATTGTACAATTAACCAACTAAATTTTTGAAAAAGATTGTTGCAGCGTGTATGTACCGTCAGTTTCACTGATAATAATCACACCCCAGACAAAAAAGGAAACGAGATAACCGCATGGATTTTGGAAAATTAGAAAAAAGTTTTGGGTAGATAAAATCTTTGAGTCGAACTTGACACTACTTTGGCATGTGACGATAGACTGTTCTCAAATTTAATCGGTTAAGATTATGATTGCGACTAGCATACAATTTTTATGTATCGTGATATATCGACCTACCTCATGCCTATTTACATAAGGCGCTTGTAGAACTTTTCACCCAAAGAGAGCTGAAGGATACAAATGATATAACCATAACAGAATCAGAAATTGCTGATCCTGATGGCTATCAGTTAGTTACAATGAGATTATGGTGCAACTGTACGTTGCACTCGTCATAACGGCACTGACTGAAAAGCGAATAAGGCCGCCACTGAATTTTGGAAAAACTGTTACAGCCTATATACAGGCTACTGTCAGATTCACTTATAATTACATTTCAAACAAAACAACAACGCTCTTATCAACGTCTATTAATCATAAAGCGGATTGCGCAGGAAATCGGTAAGCTGAACTAAAACTACTCGTTCTTTCTCATAACCACGATATCACAGGCAGTCACTCATGAATTATCTAGCGCAGGTTTTTGGAGTATTGGGGTTTCGGCTGAAAATTATATTGGTGTGGGCTTATTTTAGAACAGCATTTAGTAGCAAACACATATTATCAGTTATCACACAACAGCTCAAATGGCAACAGAAATGTTTGGCAGTTAATGTCTAAAAAAGTATCCGTCCAGAAATAATTCTCGCTTAAAAATAGGAACAGCACGAATAATAATATTAATAAATAAAGAACTTGTTCTAAGCGAATACAGATTTTCAAACACTACTCTCATTCGATCCCAGTGAAGTGCAAGAGGGCATCGACCCAGAACAAATGAACGTAATTCGCAATATCACCCGATATAACTTTATAAGGGACCAACCATAATAACATAGTATGCTCAATGAGCAATGCTACAACAAGAACTACTCTCTATAACCCAGAACCACCACCAGCTATACTATGGAAAACATGGCTACACAGGAGTAGCTAATATACTGACAACAGACAGCAGCATAATACAAAAAAAATCTATGGCTATGCATAATGATTGACATACGACCTCTGTGTGAATACGAACAAAATACAGAAATCATTTTCTCATGTCCTCACGGCCGTGCCGTGCAGTATAGATTTCACAAGTTATGTTGGTGCACACAACAGCGACTGACTTCACCCTCACAACACCTGTCAGTAGACGTAGGTCATTAAAGCACAGCAGTTACTGCTCCGTACAATAAGCAATAACTAGTCTCCACAGTTCGTCGTCTCTGGCTATGGTTGCCCTCAAGGACTCCACTCTCCAAGAGGGCGATATCCACTCGACCATATTCTGCGTTGTCCAGGCCGGCCGAAGTGGCCGTGCGGTTAAACGCGCTGCAGTCTGGAACCGCAAGACCGCTACGGTCGCAGGTTCGAATCCTGCCTCGGGCATGGATATTTGTGATGTCCTTAGGTTAGTTAGGTTTAACTAGTTCTAAGTTCTAGGGGACTAATGACCTCAGCAGTTGAGTCCCATAGTGCTCAGAGCCATTTGAACCATTTTTGCGTTGTCCATTGTGACTCTCCACATGCTTCAAGGCCCCACGGTATTCCACGTTCCAGCTCGTTCCTGTTTCCGTCTCTATTCGTGGCTGCCAACAAGCTCTTATCTCCTCTGAAATGCGGCCTGGAGCGACTCCTTGGAGCAGTATCGCCAAACTCAAAACAAGTGTGGCCAGCGCACCAACATGGACTGGAGCCGCTTCACAACTTGTCAGCTGCTGGACACAGCGGCCTCCGGCGGTGGCTCAAGTTACTGTCGCCATGTCTACTCCACACAGGTGTCAAGTACTTCCTGGCCCAGCCCACTGTCAGGCAACCTCAGCTATAGTGCCACTGCCTGGCCCCCTGGGTACACACAGCAGGATTGACAGCAAATCCCACAGTGGACCTGGTGCTGGCCTCCAAATGATCTCATCAGTTCCTCTTCATGCTGCAGACTGCCCTTACCTCTGTTGTACTGATGCAAGAAAATTCTGTGTGGCGCTTCTGCATACTGCACACCACCAAACGTGGCCTCTGATGCAGGCACAGCACTTCTTTTGCTCCTGTCTGGGCAAGCAGAAACAGAGCCCTGCCGAGAAATATTAATTCCACGGCACAAGTAATTATGGTTTAGTAAGGACATTTGTTACTCTACCACATAAAACAGTGATCACTCAGTAAATTACTGTTATGCAATGTGCCAATCTACTAAATTTGATTTAAAACTTTAAATACACAGTAAAAGTAAATTATCAACATCAAAATTATAAATGCAGCTACCAGTGTATGCAGAATTAAGTAATTATGATCCTTTTCACAAAATGTATTATTACTTAATCACCCCAGCAACAATAATAAATTGGACAGTTAATGAGGTACTGTCAGCAGGTAGGCTAGTGATTAGAGTTGATCTGTGATAGTTCAGACAGGTGCCAGAGTTCATTAGTGAGCAGTATAGGTGAAGGGGCTTGGGCACACAGGCTTTGTAGATGGGCAATGCATACTACAAGCTAAGGACAGCTGTAGCTTACGAGAAACCACACGGTATTCAAGGTGCTGCAGTTTTAATGACCAGCACTCCAACACCCACCCCCATTCCCCTTCATAATCACAGCAGACACACCCCCAGTTCTGAGAATAGAGAGCTGGGAAATTCAAATTGCATACTAGCCCACTCTGCATTGTAGCCAGATGTCCCACTCAAGATCATCCCTTTCTCTCCCCCATCTTTCTCCTTCCCCTCTTCTCCCCTCCTTTCTAAGCCAATTGTGTGATGTATAAATGTCGGGAAATTCAAAGAGGCCTTATCCTATGGGTATGGAAAGTCGGCCCAGCCTGCATGGTTGCAAATTTACCCAAGATGATGCCCAATTAATATAATTTATGATATCAGACATTCCCTCTACAATTTATTGCCCAATTAGAGTAATTTATGATGCAAAAATGACTGTCAAAGATTTTTCCCCACAAAGTAGTTGTTCTGTGTTCCTATCTGCAAAACTGCACATTCAATTTTTTTTTATTACCGAATTATCCTGCTGTAATTTATTGTTACTCAGAGTTGAAATGATTAGCGCAGGAGAAGTACTGGTGGTGGGCCGCATCAGACCATTTGGAAGACTGATGGCTAATAAAGCCAAAAAAATACTACCCAATTTATTATCCCTATTTTACAGTTTGTGTGTTAACACAATTACTGTTACATTATCCTCAAGTGGTCGAAGGCCCACTGAAAATCGCCTGAAATTCCATTACCAACCTGGCTACGCAAGAAGCATACGTAACAAGAAGTCAGGTACACACATACCACAAAACAATTACTGTTGCATTGTAGTCACAGCAGACAGATTCAGTGGAAAAAGTCTGGAATTCCGTTACCACACTGGCTATGCACTAACCCTATATAACACATGAAGTACACACTTGCCGTGGGGCAATTACATTGTAGAGCTGTATGAACAAATTCCATTCAAAGCACCTGGTTCCATGGTTAACAGTTATCACAGCCCTTTTCTTATGTGGTCATGCTGTACCGCCCAGTGCAGTAGGATAGAATGGATACAACTGCATCTTTACTTTAAAACAGTTATGCCTCCACTACTTCCCCCCCCCCCCCCCAATTGCCGCCGCTGCAACACCCCTTCAGCATGCAGTGAGCAGTTAGCAGGCATCATGCTGTCATCTGGAGGCAGCGCAGGTGGCGGCAGCGACTTGCTCTATGAGGCCTTACTTGCTCGCCTGCTAGGGGGCACTGGGAGGCCCACACTGCCTCACCAGACCACAGACCACATGCTGACATAGACTCCACCACTTTGCGGCCAGGCCACACAGCATGATGAAAACAGGCGGTGCATGGGCGATGTTCAGAGGGTGTTGATACATCACCCACAGCTGCAACCATACCACATGACTCCACACAATGTTTCTGTTTGTGTCTGTCGTCTCCAGCCACCTTCCAGGGGCAACGAACACTGATATTTCGGAAAAGCTGTATATAATAGAGCAATTATTCTGTTTGTAGTGGGAGGGAAGGAAGGAAGGATGGAAAAAACTGCAACATATTTGTTATGCAGCATCTTGGCTGTCATTTTCGACCAACTACTATGCCCTGCATCAGCCAGTCCTCATTCCCTTCGCTATCGATTACTTCCCTGTGTGGTGAGAACTGCAGTAGCTATCTGAAACCCTTCCTTGCCCCTACTGGTTTAAATCACATGACTCCATCCACTACACTCCCCAATTTATGTCCATATGTATATAAACATGACATATACTTTCTCCCTGCGAGGTGGCAGCACCATACAGGGAAACATCAGAGCGCACATACAAATATTTATCTGCGTAATACACACATTTTTGTTTTGAGTATACCATAGGATTTGTGATTATATAATGCAATCTAAAATATGCAGAATATCCAAACTGACTATTTATCTTCTATGTCCCTCATATACAAAGTATCATTTAAGCTAATATTATTGCTACATGTTGCAGTACTATTGTGTTTTGTTACCAGAACAGTGTATTGTATTGCAGCCTCTATTGCTTAAGTTGGTAATAATTATGCATTGTTTAGTGTGCTTCATGTTTTGAATAACATCTCTGCGTACAGAGTAATGGCGGCGAAATAACGTGATTGCACTGTCCAGTCACTGGTGGTAGCTTGATTACCTTTTGTGGTCTAAGACGTGCAGGAAGAGGGTCAATGAGACTCTGGATGGTACACACAAATGTAGATAGCTATGCTGACTCCAGTGCCGTGGTCATTTGTGCTAGGTCTCTCCATAGAGCAACCATGGCACGAACAGGTGGTCCCATAGATTCTCGTTTGGGCTTAAAACTGGGAAATTTAGTGGTCTCGGAGGTACAGTAAACAAATCCTAGTGCTCGTTGAAACATGCACATACACTGCGAGTTGTTTGATAATTAGCATTGTTCCGCTGCTAGATGCCATCGTGCCAGGGAAAACCATGGTTTGTAGGGGTGAATATGGTCCCCAAGGATAGATGCATACCTGTGTTGATTCATTGTGCCTTCCAGAATGACGAGATCACTCAAGAAATGCCACGAAAACATTCTGTAGACCATGACAATCCCCACTGGTAGCAGAGTGTTTGCTTTCAGGTGTTTCACGCTATACATGACAACAGAGATTTGTCTGGCGGAACATAAAACGTTATTTATGTGAGAAAGCCACTTGTTGTTATTCAGTGGGCATTCTGTTGCGGTACTGATGTGCATGTTCTAGCCTTTATCGCTGATACACAGCAGTCATTATGGGTGCATGAACCTGAAGCCTGCTGCAGAGGCCCATACGCCCATACGCAGAAACGTTTGCTGAACAATGGTTGATGTTGGTAGTGCCTCAGTTCATCTGGATGGTCAGTTGCTCAACAGCTGGAGGTGTGTTTACTAGTACACACCCCTGCAGTCATCGTTTACCCCTGTCATCTATGGGCTGTGGTGCACCACACTTGCCTCGGAGCTGGTTTTGGTTGCCACTGTTTTACCATGCACGACATACTTTAAGTAAGGGGGCATGTGAGCAGTTGACAGACTTAGCCATTTTGGAAATGTTTCCACTCTATGCCTGAAAGGCAATAATCATGTCCTTTTGGATATCAGATAAATCGCTCCATTTCCACATTACTGCAAAAACTGAACTGTTTTCTGCGTCCCTCGACATGCTTTATATACCCCCCACTGCTAGTGCTGCCACCTGCTGTCTATAAGTTTTTATTCCAATTCGACGTCGAAGTTGGGTGATGATCACATTAATGTGATTGGACATTGTGTGTTTAAGTCATATGGAATGTTGTGCCAAGGACTGTGTTTTTCCTTGGGGAACCCTTAGATGCTGCAACAAATCTGCTATATAAGGCCGCCTCTATGGGGATATTGCAGTACAGTGTGCGACCCTAACGAGATGAACAAGATTGAAAAAAGTTGAAAGAAAGGCAGGTCATACTGTATCATCGCATTATTGTGGAGAGAGTGTCATGGAGATAATGTGCAATTTACACAGACAATCTTTTCCCACATATACATGCATACCTACATTGGGCCGTCTAGCCAAAAAATTCAAGCTTCGTAATTTCAATACGCAGACAAAATCGACAGATGTAGTCATAATTTCGAATCAAAGGATTATTGCATTGTTGGTTTTGTATACAACAGATGCCATAGGAAGTTCCTTATTGTGCATGGTGGCGAGTACCTCTGTCTTTTGGAAAAACAGATTCTCAGTGAACGCCTGTATTCGCTCAGTTTTCCCACTGTGATCATTTCGCGAGAGTAATATGCTGCCTGTAATATACTCTTTGAGAATCCTTTTCAACAGTAAACCTCTCAGTGATACTCAACATCTCTTTTGTAGCGTCTAATATGACAGTTTTGTAACATCTCGAGCCGACTAAACGATTGTGTACATGGCAGTATGCACAGGATCTTGTCTACCTCTTCGAATAATGTGACCGGCAGAGGGTCAGAGGTTGACGCCTAATACTAGCCTGGCAAATTCATTTCCCTAAATTCTGTTTTGTCATTCAATTTTACACTAAAGTGACAAAAGCCATGGGACAGCGATATGCGGTAATACTGCCTACATAAGGTAAAAAAGGGGATTGCATTGGCGGACATGTCAGTTGTACTGTTTATTCATGTGAGAAGGTTACCGACATGATTATGGCCGCATGATGGGAGTTACAGGCTCTGAACGTGGAATGGTGGTTGGAGCTAGATGCATGAAATATTCCATTTCGAAAATTAGTAGAGAACCGAATATTCCAAGATCCACCTTGTCAACAGTGTTGGGATGGGGTTGTTGTGGGGAGGAGACCAGACAGTCAGGTCATCGGTCTCATCGGATTAAGTAAGGATGGGGAAGGAAGTCAGCCTTGCCCTTTCAAAGCAACCACCTTAGCATTTCACCTGGAGCGATTTAGGGAAATCACGGAAAACCTAAATCAGGATGGCCGGACGCAGGATTGAACCGTAATCCTCCCGAATGCGAGTCCAGTGTGCTAACCACTGCGCCACCTCGTTCAGTGTCAACAGTGTGCCAAGAATACCAGATTTCAGGCCTTACCTCTCACCACACACAATGCAGTGGCCAACGGCCTTCACTTAACGACCGCGAGCAGTGGCTTTATGTAGAGTTGTCAGCGTTAACAGACAAGCAACACTGCATGAAATAACCGAAGAAATCAATGTACGGTGTACGGCGAACGTATTTGTTAGGACACTGCGGTGAAATTTGGCATTAATGGTATACGCCAGCAGAAGGCCAACGCCTGTGCCTTTGCTAACATCACATCACCTGCGGCATCTCTCCTGGGCTTGTGACCGTACCTGTAGGGCCCTATACGACTGGAAAACACTGGCCTGCTCAGATGAGTCCCGATTTCAGTTGGTAAGAGCTGATGGTAGGGTTCGATTGTGGCGAAGATCCCACTAAGCTATGGACCTATGTTGTCAACAAGGCACTGTTGGTGGCTCCATAATGGTTTGGATTGTGTTTGCATGGATGTACTGAATCTTCTGGTCCAACAGAACCGATAATTGACTGGAAATGCTTATTTTCGGCTACTTGAAGACCATTTACAGCCATCCATTGACTTCACGTTTCCAGATAACTATGGAATTTTTATGGGTGACAAGAAGTCATGTCACCAGGACACAATTATTCGAAATCTGTTTGAAGAACATTTTCAACAATTAGAGCCACACAGATCAGCTGACATGAATCCCATCGAACATTTATGGGACGTAGTTGAGAGGTCAGTTCATGCACAATATACTGCACTGGCAATACTTTCGCATTTATGGACAGCTGTAGAAGCAGCAAGGCTCAGTAGGAAGTTCCAGTGACTTGTTGAGTCCATGCCATGTCGAATTGTTGCACTACACTGGGAAAAAGGAGTTCTGACACGATAGTAGGATTTTTTTCTTTATTGTATTTCAATGCCC